>NW_011500380.1:62454-62932 GCF_000495115.2 Populus euphratica
CTTATCCCAATACCTCTTAAAAAAGATATTAATAAACCTTCCTTTTGTGCTTAATAAATCAACACATAGTTATAAGACTTTGCTTTGAAGAAAATAAAATTTTTATTTTAATGTTGAAGGTTAATTTTCTTGGGTTGTGATTTTTTTTTTAAAAAATATATATATACATGTAACTTAAAACACAATGCATCTTTAACCCATGTAACGAGCTTTCGGCAAATGACTCTCACACCAGTTGGTCTTAGAGCATTAGGTGTTGAGACACCCCTACGAGCTTAGTAAGTGAGGTTGCCGATACTGATACGTAGATATTGCAATATTTGATTTCCTTAATCTTTTCTCCTCAACCTATATAACAAGCGTTGAGCCAATAGCTCCCAAGTCAGTTGACTTTAGGGTATTAGGTGTTAAAACACTCATTCGGGCTTAATTACTTAGGTTAGGGAGGCTACGAAACCAAACTTATCTAAATTTTTAT
>NW_011500380.1:63537-64163 GCF_000495115.2 Populus euphratica
AAAGATAGAGTATAGAAGACATTACCTGAAATAACGAACACTAACAAACCTGAAACACACTTAAACAGATATAACACAAAGATTCATAAATGAAGACTCAAATCTAATCTAAGCTTTTTATAGCTTTCCTTATATGACCAATTTATGCGACTAATGAAGGGATCAATTACAAGAATGAAATATTGTAGTTGGTCAATCAATTGTTTAGCAGTAGCAGTATAGATTATGATTTGTCATGTAGAAGATATTAGAAATTCTTATTCCACAGCATGATCAAGAGAAGACAACAACTTATCATAATAACTATTAACATTTAACAGACCTATGAGTTTATGGTGAATGTGCAGTTGGGCCCAAAAGGAAATATAAAAGATTTCTTTCAATGTACCTAGAGCACCTGGTAAGGCAATGAAGGCATCAGCAAGGTTAAACATTGCATTCATTCAAGCAAACATTATGGAGACCTCCTCTCTAATTATTTTTCTAATGATGTCCCCTTATGCTAGAGCTTTGAGAACGACCCCCAAAACTTGACTACCTCCTAAAAATACAGCCATTGACACACCTCCTATTAACCCAAGACTGCCTCCCCATACACTAAATGAATCTTTCTCTCAGCTAGTACC
>NW_011500380.1:64520-64617 GCF_000495115.2 Populus euphratica
CGTCCAAGAACGGCTTAAATGCCCTCTATGAGTCGGGGATAGGCTTCCCATCTAGTTTTCTTTTGCACTGGCAAACAGGGTCTTTTTTAGTCAGATT
>NW_011500380.1:66675-110044 GCF_000495115.2 Populus euphratica
ACTTGGTGATAATCTTTATCTTCTCTTGTCTGCCCAAAACGTTATTGATAATGTTAAAATTGGAGCCACTTAAAAAACATGAAAGTTGAAGGAAATTGTCTCAGATTTCTAGGGGGGAAAAAAGGAGGTCATTTAGCTTTTAGAACGCTAGATATGGTCCAAACACTGAACAGTGTGCGAGCTGTAGGATAAATTCAGACGTCTTTATTATTGCTCCAATTTGGACTTGAAAATGACCTTTTTGAAAATGGCTAAATACTCAACAATTTGTTTTAACACCTAATACTCTAAAGTCAACTAACTTGGGAGCTATTGGCCCAACTCTTGTTACAAAAAAGGTCATTTTCAAGTCCAAATTATAGCAAAAACAAAGATTTTGCTTTCTTTCATTATGTCTAGCTAAGTTAGTTATGTCAAGGTGAAAAGGTTACACTAATGGTGTAAGAATAAGTATAGTGTAAACTTAATATGGACTTTAATGTTTGATACTAACATGTTTTGTATTTGTTATCTTGTTCACTCTTTAATACTTTGCTTGTTAAATGATTAATCTTGATTTATGTTGTATAACACTTGGTACAACAAATGCTTGGCACTTTCATAGCCTATAATGTATGGTATAACCGACACCTGAGTTATGAAAGGAACTTGATTTGTTGTTAACATAAGTTATAATCATGAATGCTTGACGAGATTTACAAGTATTAGCATTAATCGAATAAGATAACTAATGTGATCATGTTACTAATAATATTTCATCTCAAAGTTCTCATCTTCTTCTTTTTCTTTATTATTATTATTATTATTATTAATCTACCACCACCACCACTACTACTAGTATTGTTGTTGTTATTATTATTATTATTATTGCTACTAATATAATTGTTGTTTATAATTTATACAATTAACCTCCCTGTGGTTCAACCCCAGTCTTGCCGGGTTATTTATTACTTCGACACTCTTGCACTTGGAAGAAGAAATCAATCTTTTAGTCGTGTCACACATCTAGCCTATAAGCCCCCTAGATTCTCCATAACTAATTAACCAAATACAAGGCCTCACTCAAGTCATCTTAGTATCTCAAGGGTAACATAAAACTTCACCTCCTCAACAGACCCTAGCTAGGGAAGCACATCCCTAGAAAGCAACTTATCTAGTTCTAGTCACACAACGATATAAGTCTCCTCTTGCTAAAAGACAATTATCTTACCTAAAAGAGGTAGAGCATAATGATGTAGGGATCTTTCCACCCAAGCAACCTGCTAGCCTTTTAAAGGGACACTTTTATAGAGATGATGCCTTCCTAAAAGCCATCAATCCATATGTGACCCCTCAAACCACTATAGGAAAGAAGTTAGTCATCAATCTCGCCACTCCATGTCGAGGTCTTCCAACTCCCCTGAGCCACCTAGATAAAAGTTAGAGAGAAAGATGAACGAGAGATTCTCCTAGGAAGAGACCTATAACCCTTAAAGGATAAATGGGTCTCCTTTATCTAAACAAATATTACATAGTCATTTCTTCAAGGAATACATTTCCACAAAGATGACCTTGGACAACTATTCCAGATTAGTGGATCTATATGACCACATCTAAAACATCCACAACAACTTAAAACTGATCATCCAGGACAATAATGCCCTACGCAGAATCTTACTAATAGCCTTCAAAGGGCTAACTAGAGCATGGTACAACAACCTGAAGCCAAACTCAGGTTTTTTAGCAGGAAATGAAGAGTTGAAATTGATGTTGGAAATTTAGGCAAAAAGGATAGAGTGTGGTAGTTTTGGAATTGGTTTTTTTTACTCCTATAGTCACTTCAACATAGTCAACCTCCTTTCTTTTCCCTTTAAAGCCTCATTTCTCGATGGGTATAAAATTTCTACCACTCCTAACTTCTTATTCTACACGTTTAATTACTTTCATAACATTAGTGAATTGTTATGCTGAACTACCCATCAAATGCTCGTAATAAGACGCCTTGAATGTGTTAGAAAATAGAGTTACCATTTTTTTTTCCAAAAATGGGAATGCACCTGTGCAGCTATATCTTTCAATCTTTGAGCTTACTCCTTTATGCTTTTTTCATTCTTTTTCTCCAGATTGAACAAGCTGGTTCTATCAGAAGCGATATTCATGTTGTACTTGTACTAATTGAAAAATGCATATACCAAATCTTTCCATCTACGTATTTTGGTATTGTCTAGTTTTATGTACAAGCTCAATGTTGCCCCACTCAAACTATTTTGAAAAAAGTGCATTAGTAGTTTCTCGACATAAACTATTTCTGTTATTTTATTGCAATAGGACTTGAGATTAGTTATGTGGCAATGAGTTTCAGTGTATTTGATAAACTTAGGAACACAAAACTTCTTCAATACAACTACATTTAAGACCAAACATATTTATGTGGCCTTGGCTAGGTTATACAAGTCTATCCCTTTAATAGCCATGATTCTGGCTTCTAGTGTTGCCATCTTATCTTGATCAATGTTATCAAATGACTTTGTTTTGTGAGACTCATTGGCAAATGCATCTATAATTATAAAGGTTAGCAATAATGGTGTTGATTGCACAAATGTTGGACTGTATTGGTGCTCTTAAGCATGTTCACCCTTTTTTTTTTTTTAAGTTATTGTTAGGGTCTGAATAAAAGTGATGAGTTAGTTAGAAAGACCTTCACTAGAGGCATTTCTAAATGCTTGCTCAAGCAAGCTAGTGAGATGAGCTACACTAACTTTTAGAGACTCCTATTCTTCTTGTAAATGAGCATCATGGTGAGCATACTTATCATCTTTCGTATTTCTCAGTTAAAGTCGGGTGTTGTAGACTCTTTAGGGAACTATATTTTAACCTAATTCATACATGTATGTTATTTGCAATGAATGAATGCGTGTGTATATATATATACACATTGGGTATAAATGGTGAAAACCCATAGTATGATTATCTCATACTCTTTTTAGAAAAGTCATGGTTCTAGCTTTGAAAATCTTGCGGAGTTCAGGATTATTGATAAGGTCTGTCTTGATAAATTATTACGGAGTTCATAGCCTAAAGGAAGGTTTTAGACCATACCATAATGGGTATGCTTTCTACCTAGTCTTAAAAAGGTCTATAAACTATCTAGTGACCACCTTGTGTGAAGGTAGTATAAGAGTTTAAAAAGAATGATTGGGAAATAGTGTGACTGCCATTACTAAATAAACACTCAGTTCATGGTTAAATGTTCATGAATCTGAACTCCTACTAAAATTCATAAGGTAGACAACTACTCCCAACTTAACCTAAAAATGGATTTATTCATAAAATTAAAATACATGAAGACATTAATTTATACCTGATGTACTTATGCATGAACAATATAAAAACATATATGCTAAAGTGGTAAAAAATATGAGCTTAAAATTAAACAAACCAAAATAAATAGACAAACAATCAAACAAGCAAAACTTAGTTCAACCAGAGAAAGCGTTCCCTAGTGGAGTCGTCATTTTATAGCGAGGCGACATCAAATGATGCGTTTTTAGCCTTCTAGGATGTATTAGGAAAGAAATGATTTTGGATTTAATCATAAAATTATAATTATAAGGTTTAGGAGTTGCCATCTAGTATTATAGTTATTAGGAAACTTATGGTATACGAGAGTTCGGGTAAGGGACTAGTTGTGTAAAGGGAAAACATATCACCCTTAGTACACCTTATCTAAGTTAAGCTGCATTATTTTTATTTATTTATTTTATTTTTCTAAGTCAAGTTTCTATTCATTGGTCTTTTTCTAAGGTCTAAGGCAAATCTCCTTTCATGAGAAAGTTTTCCCTTATCAGGTTAAATCCTAACTGTTCTAAAGTCTAAATTTTACACTGTGTATCTTTAATACTTAAGGGTGTACTTTACTATGTAGTTTTACATCCTCAAGTATTAAAATCTACAACTAAACTTAACATTTTAAATATAAAGTGAAGGAAATGATTTATGAAGGATTTTTGATATTTTGGTTAAACCCTAATGGATAACCATAAACTAAATATGATTTTATTTTATTTTTGTATTTTTAAAATATGAGAAGTAATTTTTTATGAAAATATGCCTGTAAAACTTTTAGGATTCAATTGTATGCATGAAAACAACACATAATTTTCTTTTTTTTTTTCATAGAGGAAATTAATTAAAAAAAATTTAGATAGTTTTTTAATTTTCAAACTTTTTTAGAAAATCTTTTGGAGAAAACTGAATATTTTAATACTAGATCTGTATTTTATAGTAAAACATACGGCCCGATATCAATGAAAACTTGGTAGAAAAACATGCGAGAAAATCACAAAATTATTTTTGAAAAGACTTTTGATTTTTTTTCATTTTTATATAATATTATATTATTAAATATAAATTAAGTTACACCCAGACCAGTCAGGTTGAGTCGACTGGCAGCCCAGTAGACCCTTTTTTCTTTTTTTTAAGTGGGCTAGATTAGACCCAGCCCACGACCTATGTTGTCACTAAACCAATCTAGTGACCCCTTTAATTAATTAGCTGCCACATGCAAAAATGAATTTTGCATGCAGAAACCACGAAGAAAGAAGAAGAAGGAGAAGAAGGGAGAAAGGTTGCCTGACGTGGGGGTTATAACCATGGTGGGGAGGTCCAACCAGTGGCTCAAGAGGCATTGGTGGAAGAAATGGTGGTTGATGCTAGTTGTGGAAAGAAGTAGAAGCTTGTAAAGGAGAGAGGGAAGCTTGCGGTGGCTGCTCTTGACATGAGGTGATTAGGTGGTGATCATGCTAGTGACTCGCAGTGCTTCTGAGGTCATGGTTAGTGAGGACATAACAATGGAGAAGGAGGAGCGACCGAGATCAATAGTGGAGAGAGAGAAGAAAGGGGTTGGAAAAATAAGGGTAAGGGCTGTTTTTTTTTTTTCTTCCAAACTTTGGCTTTAGATTTCTTCCCTCTCAGACCATGAAATCCACCTTTATTTATGGGCAATGAAAAAGGGATATTTTATCTTTAATGGTGCCAAATATTGGCCTTTGATTCAACTTGAAAGGATCCTAACCGTTGGCTCAAAGTTATCATCACGACTTGAAAAGTTAATTCAAAAGGAGTTGGTCGAGTTAGCCATTTTAGGATGGTGCCACAACCATTATGGCATCAATCGGCCAATAAGGACCACACTAGGGTGTAGTCAAATATCGTTTGTATGCAAATTTTATCAAATTTGGTGCAGAGATAGGAAATTAAATGACTTGAGAAAGAGGCTACTCGAGTAGCTTTTCCTGACTTAAATGTAGAAGAAGATGAATAGTCACCAGATGATGCATTATCTATCCCCTTTTTTATTGTAAAACAACACTGTTTTGTGATTTAGGGTTTTAATTTAGAAATTTGGTTAAATGTTAATATGGCATATGACTTTTGATTTCTTTCAATTGCACCCCTAATTAACTCTAAACTTTTAATTTTATGCAATTTTTCCCTACCAAACTTTAATGTCAGCCTTGAATTTCACACCTCTTTCATTTATGTCATTGGTCTTGGGTTGATGCAATGTAACCCTCAATTGATAATTAAACTTTCAATTCTCTTTGATTAAGTCCTTATAATTTGGTGCCTTTTGCAAAATAGTCCTTGGCTATGATTTTTTTTAATTTAGCTCTTAATTGATCTCAAAACTTTGATTTTCTTGTAATTTTACCTTTAATTTGAACCATTGATTTGGTAAAAATTAAATTTAGTCTTTTGAAATTTCAATCTTCACGATTAAGCCCATATTAGGCCTCCAAACTTAAATTTTCATCAATTAAGCCCTTAATAAAATTAATTTGACCCATTTAAAGTATAATTAAGTCATTGCATATAATTAAATCTTTTAACTGGATCTAAATTAACTCTTAAACATAATTAAACTTTAATTTGACCCATAATTAAATCAAATTGGCCTATTAAAAATCTAATTATGTTCTTGGATTTAATTTTTATATAGATTTGTCCAATAATGATTTAATTTGACCTTGAATCTACATTAGCTTTTCAATTTTGGGTATAATAGAGGTATAACTATGCTCTTGAATCTATCAAGAATTGCAACTTGATTTTTTCTACATTTGAAATTCTTTCAATTTGGTTTTGCCAAAAATATTAGTCTTCTTGCTATTATTATTTTATTTTTTATTTTTATTTTAAAAAGAAAAAAAACAGATGAATTTAGAGAATGACCTAAAATTGGTTATGATAAAGAACATGAATCCTTATCTATCCCATCATAAATGGGATCGTAAAAACTCATCCTGATCAAAAAGTTGTCTTCTTTACTTATACCTCTAAAACATGTTTTCAAAACTAATTAAAAAATAGTGATCACTCTCCCCTAGTTTTTAGAATGATAAATGGCCCTATGAAAAGAATCTTTTACCCTTCAAGACTATTTTTTTTTAAATTTTTTTTAATGTAGGAAAAAATTATAATTGAAACAATATTGTCAAAAGTGAAAGCTACAAAAAAAAATGACAAAACTTGAAAATGCCTAAGGCTCTAGGTGTTCACCCGAATGAATTAAAGCACTTAACTTGTATCATAGAAAAAATTAAATGTAATATAATATTATATTATGATATATGAATATAAAATATATACCAATTAAGATTAAATCATTAGAAAATCAAAAAAAAAAAATCATAATATAGTAATATAAAGTTATATTTTTCACCCTTAAAACAAAACAAAACAATTTAAAGTAGTAAGTAGCCAAATAAATTAAAACATAAACTTGAATATCATCATCATTTTTCATTAATCTTAAAAAAAAAAAATCTTCATTTATGCTTTCCTCTCCTTCACTTAAGTCCTCCATATCCTCTATTTCATCATTATAATCCAAGTCTTCATCTCTAAAAACCTATTGCACTTGTCTAAAACTAGAACTTGATCCCTCTTCGTGTATATTTCTAGCACTTGATGTTCATATACTTCTCAACTTTGTCTATTATCTAGTGTTGGTTATTCAACTCTAGTTGCCCTTGCGACATCACCCCATATTAGTGTCTTTGTCAGACACCAATTCATCTTCTACTACAATATTATCCTTTATATTGAAATCTATCGTCCTGACCAACTACTCATTGCAATCATCAATGTCTTGCAAGGAAATAGGATAAATAACATTCCTAAAATCATGATGAGCTTTAAGTGCTTGATTGTATTTAACATACAATAAATCTTATAATCTTTTATGCTCTAGTTGATTTCTTTTTTTTGTGTGAATCCGCAGAATTATAATGTATAATAGAGTTAATATCAATTCATTTCTTTATGATAAAAGAAAAATAAGAAAAAAAGTCAAAATGCTTATATGTTCAGACATACTCCAATTACATTCATAACTTGTTGCACTACAAGTTAAGTTCAAGATTTTGATACCTAATTTTTGTAAATTTGGAGTGAGACTTTTAAACATGCTTCATTATTCAACTCAAGATTTTGATACCTAATTTTTGTAAATTTGGAGTGGAACTTTCAAACATGCTTCACCATTCAGCTATAAAAATTATAAGCAAATAATTTAAATTTTTTAAGGGTTGAATGCAATAATTTTAGTTTTTTAAAGAAATTAATAAATATTACCTGGAGACTTTGTGTTTCTTTATCAAATTGTTATTAGATTGCCAAAAAGTCCTTCAACTTGCTTGTATACTAACAATTCACTCATGATTATATCTTGAACATCACTACTAGAAACCAATTTTTCACTACTAGAAACCAATTTTTCAATGCATTGATACAATTGACCACGTGATCAATTTCACTAGATGAATTACTATAAAAGAATTCAGGATTCAAGTAATCATTGTTGCATGCAATGAATGATGAAGTTGACATTCCTATCTTTTATCAGTAATATCAAATATTTGTTTGTATTTCTCTTCATTATTATTGAAAGAGTTTCAGATTGTTTTTTTAGCGCTATCTATAACCTCATAAATGTATCCCATTGTTGGCTTTTACTCATTGTCTTAAAGTTAAATAACTCTTGCAAGAGAACTTATCACTTTAAGATATAAACCACATAATTCCAAAAGGATTGCATCAAAATGATTTCAATTGTTCTTTTCCCTTTAGCTTCATTTGCCCATTAACTCATTGTCCATTTTTATGATGTAAACATGTTTATAAGGTTATGTTTTTGCTTGTGTACTTATTGCAAAGAAAAATTGTTACAAATTGAGTAACTATATGCTTCACTAACTCTTTTTTTTTTTTGGTAAATTCTCTTATCATATTCAATGCATCATAGTGGTTATAAAGAAAGCCAATGACAAAAATGGCTTTTTCTAAAGTTTTATTGACTTAGGATTTTTTTTCCAATATCTTCCAATATAAGATCCACATAATAAGTTGACATGGAGCTCAATATAAATGCATCACTTTTGCCTCTAATAATTTACCTAATTGTAATAAAAAAAATCAAACCAATATAAATGCATCACTTTTGCCTCTAACAATTTACCTAATTGTAATAAAAAAAATCATAAATCTTTTAGAAATATAACATATTTAATCAAATAATGAAAGAAAATCCAAATTACTACATGTAAATTAAAAAAATAATTAATAACTACTTACCGACTAACACATAACTGTTTTCATTGTTGGTAATTAATTAGACAACATTATTCTCTTTAATTTGCTCTATAAAATCTATCAAGTAACACAAATATCTTCTTATTAAATTTTGCAAAACATGATCCATCAATAGACTCAATAAACATTGAGCCCAAATAGCAGTTAACTATAAAATCAATTATGCTTCAATTCCTTGTATGTATCCATCCATATGATATAATGTAATAACCATGTTTTATCCATTCTTCTCTATGCCCTTCCAACAAATCCACAGTAGTATACTCCAACTCTTTTTTAAAGAGTGAAACTCAAAGTTCATGATAACTATGAGGTTTTTATGTTTCAGATTTGAACAATATTTTTCAATAGCTTTAATTATCTTATGAAAGCTTTTCAAATGAGCAACATTGAATGCTTTCCTTGCGTGATAAAAGAGGCAAGCTATATGTTGAATTGTTCTATCTCTTGCTTCTTTGTGACAAGCATTGTTCATGTTTGTTTGTCTCAACTTGACTTCTTATCCTTATTTCACGATAAAAAACAAATTCATTGGTCCTTACCCTTTGCTTTCTTTCAATTATCTTGTCGGCTACTTCCTCATCAACATCATCCCCAAGAGCTTCAACTTCACCAAATTTAAGTGGGTAACCATATGATGCAACCTTTTGTGTCTTCTTTTCTTTCATATAAGCATTCAACTCCTCATTTACTTGAAGAGGATATTTTTTATATGCTACAACATTTTTATATGTTCCAAGTTGATGTTGATTTGCTAAAACAAAAGTCCACCTCTTGTTGCTCAGTAATTCTTCACTTGTCATTTTTTTATGAAAGCGGAATGTAAGAAGACAAGGACTTGAAAGACTAAAATTACACAAATAAAAATATTGCTCAAACACATCTAAAGACACATAAAGAAGATTCTTATACATTGCAGTGCAGACGAACATGCAAAATTTTGAATGAAAACATATGATTTCCCTTTACAATTCCTATTATGTAATTTAAATAGTAAGTTAAAAATATTTTATGTTGTTGTGCCGACCAAGTTTTGAAGGTGCTTGAGCGAGTTATTCTATTCAAGAATTTAAGATTTGAATTAATTAACATATAAAAAAAATCAAATTTAATTGACAGCCTAAAGAAAAACACTCAGGCTGCTTATATGTAAAAAAGAAAAAGAGATTGCAAATAAATAATCATAGTACCCCACTGGAAATTCCAAATAAATAATTATAGAGACATGGTCAAATATATGAGCAGTAGTGCTCTATTGCAAATCATAGCCTGGAAAAATGAAAAGTCTAGGAAAAATGGCATGGTTTTTGACTAGATAATCCGAAAAAAGGGGTCATATTGGCTATATTGACTATATATACATATAAGCGAACTGGATGTGCAGCATAACTGAAATATAATATATATTATATGTAAGCAAACTACACGTTTCATGACATGGTTAAATTAAGAATAGTGAAATTAAGAAACAAAAGATGAGATTACGGAAGGAAAAAAGATAAAGGAATACCTCTATTGTTCTTTGATCTTCACTCTCGACTCTTCTTTCTTTTTTGGTGTTTTTATTTTTTTCTTGTATCAACTTTCATGTTTGTTTCTCATATTTGATTTTCACGATAGTTCCTCTTTTCTTTCTTTTATTTTTTAACCTAAATCTATGTATTTTACAAAACTACCCTTAATTCTTTTTCTTGTAGAAGACAAAAAAAAAAAACATAAATCTCTTTTTAATAAGAAAAGCAGAAATCAAAGAGACTTTTTTCATTAGGCGACGCGCCTTCTTTCACTAGGTGATGCGCCTTTATCTCCTGCCTCCCTTGCACATGCGCTTGTCTCTTTTAGACTCCAACACGCCAAGGCTAAGCAAAGTGCTTCTAAAAACTTTATGGATTATTTTTTAAAATATTTTTATTTTAAAAATATATTAAAATAATTTTTTTAAAATATAGTTAGTATCTATTTTAAAAAATAATTTAAAAATATTAAAAAAATATTAATTTAAAATAAATAAAAAATAAAAAAATTCAATTATTTTAAAATATTTTTAAAAAATAAAAATAAACAAAGTCCTCCTCTTTTATACAGTGCTCACTTTTTCAAATCCAATATCTTTGGCTAAAAAACATACCTTTTAAAAATATTATTTTAATATATTTTAAAATAATTATATTTTGATAAATAATTATTATCACTTGTATTTGAAAACAATAACAGTAGTTTTTCAAAATATTTTTAATTTTAAAATATATTAAAATAATATTTTAATTTTTTAAAAAATTATTTTTGATATTAATACATTAAAATTGAAATCATCTGAAAATATAAAAAAAATATTAATTTAAAATAAAAAATTAAATATTTTAAAACGCTTCCAAAACATCATACCTCACTGATCATCTGGCCCGCCTCCAGCACATAAGCAACTTTTTCCACATGAAATAAGTTTTGTTAATTTGAACAAGACATCAAATCATTTGTTGAACGGTAAGGTTCTTTGTCCAGCTTTGGTTTGCCATTGTCAATTGCCAACCTATGAACGGTAAGGTTCTTTCCACCATCCATTGAATTGTACAAGAGTGGTTACATCAAATTTCCTATAGAAATAAAAGAGAGGGATTGGACCGTTGCCATTGCGACGCACCTTGTTATGTATTCAAGCCTCAATTATACAGTCGGTGTGTCAACATCAATTCCAAATATTTTTTATCGAACAGACAAAACAGTTGTCAACCGACGGCAAAATCTTTCAAAGATGGTGTGCAGAAGCACCACAGCAGAGGGAGAATATGAACTGCACAAAAATAGAGCAATTATATGTGAGTTGATGCGAGAAGTGGTTGAAAATGTAGAGCGTTCATTTATGTCTCTGGTGAATTGATGATCATTCTGAAAAATGATCTACAAAAACAACTGCTTTGAGAGAGGATGGGTGTGCGTGTGATGATTCATCCCGAGTAATTCAGCTTCGAAGTTTTTTCAGTAAAGCTAGCTTTCAAGTAACCCTTTGCGGCAGAAACACGAACTTTCCAGTTGATCCGAGAATCTCTTTCCATCTTCATCAGAAGTTTCTCCATTTTCTCAATATTGGAAGAACCTGCATAACCATTCACCAAGATCTTGAACGCATTTTTGTTGCACCAAATTCCCTTGTCTTCCATCTCCTGCATCAGAATATCTACATGCTCATATTTTCCCATCTTGGAATAGAGGCTGAGCATCAAATTGTAAGACAATGCTTTTGCTAACCCTAGTTCCTTCATTGTCTGCATTATGGCCTCTGCCTTTCCAAATGCTTATGGTCCACATAGTAGTTTAAAAGAGTATCGCAAAGGGGCATTCTCCGATGGTAAGGAAGGCTGTAAAAATATTTATCTGCTTCTTCGAAGCCATGGATTTTAGATGTTAAGTCCAGCTGAACCAACTTGTCTTTGTTCATAGCCTCATCCTTTCTGATATCTAACACAAAAACGGGATACAAGAGTTCCAGTTACAGTCACATTTCTCTGATCAGGTTTCATATAATCAAGTTGATCGATTCCCTCCTGCACCTGGATTCACATCTATAATTCTAATACATCAGTATTTAAAACTAGTGGTATTTTCTTCCTTTCACATCCATATCTGTCCATTTTCATATGGGGTGCCAAAGCATCAGGCCATGTAGATTGGTAAATAGTGCCAACTGTTTCTGCCTTCTCATTTTCATATTCTATTTCGAGGTAAATATCAAACCTTTAAGTATATATCAACTAAAAACAAAATCCTCCGTACCTCACAATGGAGCTAAGCACACAAGAAAACCAAAGAGAACCAAGTTTAAGAGAACCACAAGAACAACACTGGGCAGTCATGAATCATGATCAAGACCACCAAAGTACATCATATTCAACCAATCCATAAGAAATGTTACAGAGAAAAAATCCAAAACCAGAATGAGCCGAGATATTTCTGGATTTTGAAAAAAAAAAAAAAAAACAGACAAAAAACTCGATTTTCTTGGAACTCAGCAACCAAAAATCACTGCCACCTTCAACTACCAAACGCCAATTGAATTTTCCCTGTGTTTCCCTTTTGAACCAATCAAGTGTTGTAAGACATGCATAATGCAAAATAATAAGTTTACATTCGAACAGGTGCATGTCCATCTCTGTTTTTTCTTTTTTCTTTCATTTTTTTAATATAATTGAAGTGTTCAAGTGTTATAAGACATGCATAATGCAAAATAATGAGTTTATATTCGATCAAGTGCGTGTCTATCTATGTAAGAACAATTAAAAATGATGCTTTAATTTCAAATTTGACGCGTAACAATAAATAATAAAAATTAAAATAAAAAAATAAAAAAGTTTTTAAAGAAAAAGTTGAGAAGTAAAAACAAAAAAAAAGAATAGGAATTAGAGATAGACAGAGTGTATAAATTTTTCATTAATCATTAAAAATATCTTTTAAAATGATAAAGGAACATATCAATAGTAAATCTTAAAACATTTCATTATTGGGTTCGATCTATCAAATCAAACTGTTTAATATAAATAATTTTAAATAAATAAAATAATAATGAGACAGGTCTGAATGGGCTTAGTTTTCTAATCAAAGTGTAACAGGTTGGGCCATCTTATATCATCTCCGTTTATATACTGGTATAGTTTGTGGTACGGGTCTGGTATACCCATTATCTATTCAAGATCTAGACCAAAACAATGTCAATTTCATCCATGGCTGATGAACTAGACCTAGAATCCAGAAGTGTTCAACTCTTATACCCAACATACCCAAATGCATACAAAATCTTGGAAGAGATTGGTGGTGGAGGTGCTGGTGCCAGAATTCACAAAGCAATATGTGTCCACAACCAGTGGAAGTCAAGTTTGGTTACAATCAATCATTGATCTTGAACAATCTCCAGCCGACTTGGTAAGGAGTAATGACTGTCCATGTTGATCTAAAAAATCTTGCATAAAATGCAAAGCAAAACTATTTCTTTTCTTTCTTGATTCTGTTCAAAAAACAATTCTCCATTGCTTCATCACAGAGCTCAAGTGCAGTTTCCATGTTCCCTTCTCCGTAGCTTATATCCACAAAAAGGTTGTATATTTCTGCATCAGCAGCCATCCCTTCTCTTCTTATCTCTTCAAATAGTTCTCTAGCCTCTGAAATCTTTTTCTTCTTGAAAAAACCCTTGATGATGGAATTGTAAGAACTAGCTGTGAGATTAAACCCCTTCTCAGCCATTTTTTGGGCAAAAACCATGCTTCTTTCATATTCCTTGCTTTACAATGTCCTTTTATCAAAATATTATAGGTGTTGCTATCAGGCATTACTACCCGTGCGCGCATTCCCTTATATATCTCTGTCGTGCTACGCATATTATTTCTAATGCAGTTCTGCTTCATAAGAGAATTGTAGGTGGTGGTATTTGGCATTATACCCTTCTCCAACATCCATGCTAGTAGCCTCTCACCATCTTCCAGCAGTCCTGACATACAAAACCCATTCATGAGCACATTGAATGTAACAACTGTGGGTTGAAGTCCTCTATCCAGCATTTCCCGCAGAAGCTCATGAGCCTTAACCATCTCCACTGTCTTACAATAAGCATCCATTAACGTGGTAAAAGTAATGGTATCAGCATGCATGCCGGCCACCTCCATTTCTTCCATCAACTTTACTGCTTGCCTGATATTTCCTGATTTACAAAGGCCATTCACAAGTGAGTTATAAGTGCAGATATTCAATTGAAGACCCTTTCCGCACATTTCATGAAGGAGCTCGTTTGCTGTATCTACCTGTCCAAGCTTACAAAGGCCATCAGCAAGTGCAGTGTATGTGACAACATTAGGAGTCAGCCCACTTTGGACCATCTGGTTGTGAAGGGAAAAGGCCTTTTCCATCTCCCCTGACTTACAATAGCCATCAATAAGTGTTGTGTATGTAATTTCATCTGCTAAACATTTTGTTAAAGACCTTATCTACTTCCATCATCTTTCCACATCTACAAAGCCCACAAATAACAGCAGTATATGCTATAAGATCAGGAACAATTCTCTGCTTCTCCATTTTATCAAACAACTTGTAAGCAGCTTGCATATTCCCTAACTTGCTGAAACCATCAATTAGAGTTGTGTAGACCACGGTTTCGGGAATTATTCCTAGGTTTATCACCTCCCTCGAGACCCTTTCAGCATCATCAACTTTACCACTCCTACACAGAAGAAGGATTATGCTGCTGTAGGTATACAAGTTTGGCTTCAATCCCTTCATTTGCATTTCTTGGATGAGCTTCAGCACCTTTTGCAGCTCCCCACCAAGGCAAGACCCATTGATTACAGTACTATAACTTACAGCATCAGGAGCATCGCCTCTAAACTTCATTTGCATGAGCAAACAATGGCTTCTTTTAAATCTTCCCCACCGACATAGACAATTAATAATGATGTTGCGTGATGCAGTATTCCAACAGTCACCAATTAACATTAACAAAAAATTAATGTGTATTTTTAATAATCTAGTAAGTTCAGAATTAAATAATAGAGAAATTAAATACATAAATTATAAATAATAATAATAATAATAACAACAATAATAAAAATAGCTTTGAGATGTGATATTGATATAAAAATTAAATAATAAAAAAAAATTTGACAAAAAGAATCCACTAATAGTATTTCAAATAAGTATTGTATAAACTTTTATTACTCAATTATAAACCATATATAAAGGAGGTTCCAGTTGGATTATAAATTGTTAACATGATTACATTAGTTATCTTATTCGAATAATGTTAATACTTATAAATGTTGTCAGGTATTCATGATTATAACTTATATTAATAATAAATCAAGTTCCTTTTATAGCACATGTATTGGTTATACCATACAGTTTGGGCTATTAAAGTGTCAAGTATTTGTTATATCAAGGGTTATACAATATAAATCTAGATTAATCATTTAACAAGCAAAGCATTAAGAGTGAATAAGATAACAAATACAAAATATGTTAGTATCAAACATTAAAGTCCATGTTGAGTTTATACTATACTTATTCTTATACCATTAGTGTAACCTTTTCACCTTGATATAATAAACTTAACAAAACATAATAAAAGAGAGAAACATAAATAAACAAGATAAGAACATAAATAAAATAAAAGTTAACTAAGTAAAGGAAAGAAAATGAGAAGTCTAAACAAGAGATTAATATAAACAAAACTTAAGCATTACAATAAAGAGATAATAAAACCAAGATGATAAAACATGATCTTGATCTGAAAACCAAGATGTCTAAATGCATGGAAAATACCTCTTTTTATAGGCAAACATTGGAAACTATTGATTTGTTGATTAGTTGTTGAGTGGATGACCACATATTGATTTAGTGACAATTCTTATTTTATTATCTAAACAAACATTAGAATTTGGACAAACTTAAATCATGAAAGTTGTATGAAATTATCTCAGCTTTCCAACAAAAAAAAAATGAGGTCATTTGGACTTTTAAAACTCAAGATTTTAGAACTCAAGATATGGGTTGAACACTGAACAGTGTCTAGGCTGTAGGACAGATTTAGACTTCTCTTTTGATGCTAAGATTTGGACTTTCAAACGGTAGAATTAGGTTTTGGATAATCATGAAAGTTTTAGGCCTATGTCTTAGCTTTCCATCCATATAGACCAGATCCAAATCCAAGATCTACAACTTCAGATATGACCGAATAACTGAACAGTGTTCCAGTTTGGACTGAACCAACATCTCTTTTCTAAGCTTAGCCCTCTCTTTGTCTTTTTACTTTTAGTAGTTAAACTCATCAATCAATCTCTTGATTTATGTGATAAGCCTACATTTAAGATGCACATTTATCATAAATTAAAGGTATCTTATGATATTAGACTTGTTATTATAAAACATACTTTGATTAAGGAGTTATTGATACTTCAAGTGCAAAATAATGATATAAAACCTTAATAAAAATGCATTTTAAGTACTATTTACAGCCCCCAACCAGCTTATTACTAGTCCCTAATAATCAAAGCGTTAAAATAGAAAAATAACATAGCAAGACATTCATCATTCAACTTCTATTAATCTATCTAAATAAACAAACTCTCATTAAATTTATATATCTACTCAATACCACTTAAATAAGATATTAATAAATTTTCTTTTTTATACTCAATATATCATCACATAGTTATGGGGCTTTACTTGGAAGAAAATAAATTTTTTGTTCTAATATTTAAGGTTAATTTCCTAGGGTTGGGATTTTTTTTTCTTTTTTAAATATATATACATATTACGTAAAACACAATGTATATTTAACCCATGTAACAAGCTTTCAGCTAATGACTCCTATACTAGTTGGTCTTAGAGCATTAGGGGTTGAAACACCCATATGAGCTTAGTAACTTAAGTTGCAGATATTGATACGCAGATAGTGCAATGTTTGATTGCCAGAAGCTTTTCTTCTCAACCCATGTAACAAATGTTGGGCCAATAGTTCCCAAATTAGTTGACTTTAGGATATTAGGTGTTAAGAACCCCTTCGAGCTTAATTGTTTAGGTTAAGGAGGTTACGAAACAAAATTTATCTATTTTTTTATTATCATTTTTTTTGTTTTTTATTTTTTTTTTATAAATTATATACTATCCTTTTTTTTTAGTTGTTACCTTTAAGAAAAGAACATAAACAATGTAATAATCCAATGTGCAACTCACAATCATATGTTAAAATGTGAGTGTGAAAATGAAGGTTTAAGAATACTTGTTAAATGAGTATATGAGCAGAATTAAGTGATAACAATATGAGAGTTTGTAAACCTGAATATTTCAAGAAGTATTATGATATACCTTGTTAAAAATATTTACTAAGATGCATCTTAAGAGTCACTTTAACAAAATAACTCATTTATTTTACCATTTTAGTAACAATAGTTTTGCAAATTATTTATAAAATAGAAAACAAATTTAGTTAATTATTTATATATATAAATTATTACCATCTCCCCCCAACCAAAATGAGACATTGTCCTCAATGTCTTAAGGTAGAAAGATAGAGTATAGAAGACATCACTTGAAACACCAAACACTAACAAACCTGAAACACACTTAAACAAATATAAGAAATAAAATAATAAAATAATATGCTATTAATAAAACTAAAAGACACGTGGATACACAAACGAATGCTCAAATACAATCTAAGCTTTTTACGGCTTTTCTTAGTTGACCAATTTATACGACTCATGGAGGGATTAATTACAAAAATGAAAGATTATAGTTGGTCAATCAATTGTTTAGGAGCAGCAACAAAGATTATGATTTATCGTACCGAAGATGTTAGAAATTCTTGTTCCACAGCATGATCAAGAGAAGACAACAACTTATCATAAAAACCATTAACATTTAATAGACTTATGGGTTTATGTTGAATGTGCAGTTGGACCCGATAGAAAATATGAAAGATCTCTTCCAATGTGCCTAAACCACTTGGTAAGGTAATGAAGGCATCAACATGTTTAAACATTGCATTCATTATATCAGACATTGTGGAGACTTATAGTTCCTTTCAATTTTTTTCCAGTGATGTCCCTAATTGCTAAAGCTCTAGGGACGACTTTGACTACCTCTTAAAAATATAGTTATTGACACTCCCCTTATTAACCTAAGGCTACTTCCTCATACACTAAATGAATCTTTTTCTCAGCTAGTAATTGACCAAGATAATTTACTGATTCTAAAAACTCTATTTCTTTCCTAGGACTAGATGCATTAAAAACACAAATGTTTCTTATGTGATGACTTGAGGAACTTGTCATTTCCACACACTTTTATATCTATTGAATGTATGGGTTAAGTTGAAATGAAGGAAAAAAAAAAGAGAGAACATTTTATAAATGAGAAACTGAAAATGCAATTATACCACCTATATATAGGTCAACTAGAGTCTTACTCTCTCTCTCTCTCTCTCTATATATATATATATATATATATATTAAAAAATAACATGTGTATGTACAGGTAGTTATGATTGTGACTCACACCTTTTCTTGGTTTTATATCGAAGAACGGTTTAAATGCCTTTTATGGGTCGAGGATAGGCTTCCCATTTAGTTTTCTCAAAAATTGGCAAATAAGGTCTTTTATAGTCAAATTCCCAAGACTAAGTCTATCATGTTCTTTATAGAATTGTGGTCATAAATCATGCGTCTCATAAGTTAATAGAAGATTATCTAAAGACCCTTTACTTAGGTCATCCTTAATGAATTGTATTTTATCTTCACGAGTTATAGATACCATTATAGATACCATTCCTACAAAATGACATGTTGCATTATAAGTCTATCTAGCATATCTATGACAGACTTTTAGTCATTTTGCATGATGTTTCTTTGCAAAAATGCTTTTAACTGTTTCAAACATGTGTGAAATGAAAGAATTAGAGGACTCACTTGATAATTAGATGAATAGTACTTAAAAGTGCATTTTTATCAAGGTTTTATATCATCATTTTGCACTTGAAGTATCAATAACTCCTTAACTAAAACATGTTTTATAATAACATATTTAATAATATAACATACCTTTAATTTATGATAAATGTTCATTTTAAATGTAGGCCTATCACATAAATAAAAATATTGATTGATGAGTTTAAGAACTGAAGTTGAAAGGACAAAAAGATGGCCAAACATAGAAAAGAGATGCTGGTGTAGTCCAAACTAAAACACTGTTCGATAATTAGGTTATATCTGGAACTGTAGATCTTGGATTTAGGTCCATTTTATATGGATAGAAAGGTAAGACATAAGCCTATAACTTTTATAGGAGTCCAAGATTTCAAAAGGTCATTTTCAAGTCCAAATTGTAGCAATAACGAAGAAGTCTAAATCTGTTCTGCAACCCGAACACTGTTCAGTATTTGACCCATATCTAGAGTCTTAAAACTTTAAATGACCTTAATTTTTTTTCCTGAAAAGTTGGGATAATTTTCTATAACTTTCATTTTCAAGTGATTCTAATTCTAACGTTATCAATGATGTTTTGGGCAGACAATAGAAGATAAGGATTGTCACCAAGTCAAGAGTTGGCCACCTACTCTTCAATTAGTCATCAAATCAATAGTTTCTAATTTTGGGCTATAAAAGGAGGCATTTTCCATGCATTTAGGCATCTTAGTTTCTAGATCAAGATCATGCTTTTGCTTTCTCTCTTTGTATTACTTATGTTTTGCTTTCATTAATATCAAGTTTATGCCTTTCATTTCCTTTTCTTTACTTAGTTTACTTTTATCTTATTTATGTTCTTATTTTGTTTATTTATTTTTCTTTCTTTCATTATGTTTAGTTAAGTTTATTGTGTCAAGGTGAAAAGATTACACTAATGGTGTAAGAATAAGTATAGTGTAAACTCAACATAGACCTTAATGTTTGATACTAAAGTATTTTATATTTGTTATCTTATTCACTTTTAATACTTTGCTTGTTAAATGACTAATCTAGATTTTTGTTGTGTAACTGACACGACGAAAAGATTGATGTCTTCTCCCAAGTGCAGGAGTGTCGAAGTAATAAATAACCTAGTAAGACCGGGGTCGAACCACAGGGAGGTTAATTGTACAAATTATAAACAACAACAATAGTAACAATAATAACAACAATAATAATAGTAGTAATAATAATACTAATAATAAAGAAAAAGAAGGAGAAGGAGAAGAAAAAGATGAGAACTTTGAGATGAAATATTAATGTAAGGATTAAACAATGATAATAACAAATGTCAAGGTTAGAGGTTCCACTAATGGTATGTTAAAGAAGAATAGTATAAACTCGAAGATAAAGCTTAGTAACTCGGGTCGCAGATATTGATATGTAGATAATGCAATGTTTGATTCGCTTAAGCTTTTCTCCTCAACTCATGTAACAAGTGTTGGGCCAATAACTCCCAAGTTGTAACAAGCGTTGGGTCAATAGCTCCCAAGTCAGTTGACTTTAGGGTATTAGGTGTTAAAACACCCCTTCGGGCTTAATTGCTTAGGTTAGGGAGGCTACGAAACCAAACTTATCTACATATTTATTATTATCATTTTTTTCTTTTTTTTTCTTTTTTTAATTATATATTATCCCTTTTCCTTAGTTGTTACCTTTAACAAAAGAACATAAATAATGTAATAATCCAACGTGCAACCCACAATCATATGTTAAAGTGTGTGTGTGTAAATTAAGGTTTAAGAATACATGTTAAATGAGTATATGAGCAGAATTAAGTGATAGTAATGCAAGAGTTTGTAAACTTGAATATTTCAAGAAGTATTATGATAGACCTTATTAAGAATGGTTACTAAGATGCGTCTCAAGAGTCATAAAAAGTTCTCCTTACTCTGCCATCATAGTAACAACAATTTTGCACATGCTTTATCAAATAGAAAACACAGTTAGTTTTTTTTTTATTTTTAGCTACTACCCTCTCCCCCCAACTAAAATGAGACATTGTCCTCAATCTTTAAAGGTAGAAAGATAGAGTATAGAAGATATCACCTGAAATAACGAACACTGACAAACCTGAAACACACTAAAACAAATATAAGAAACAACAAAACACAATAATAAAACCAAAAGACACAAAGATTGGTTTTGTCATTGGACCTCTCCTTTAATTAATCAACGAATATCTTCAGGAATTCCATAATTCATTAACAACCTCAATCTTGCACATCTAGCACGGTAAATTTTTGTAATTGCATTCTGAAGCAGAGCGGGAAAATACTTTTTTAATTTTTCAAAAGTGGTGTCCATTTTCAAATTAGAATTGGAGAAGAGATTCAAAGAAGTGAGAAAGAGCAAAGAATTAAATAAATATATACACAGATATCAGTTATTATAAGAAACTGAAATAACTGATTTAAGTCACGGAGTACCGTTATCCGCCATTTGACTAGGGTGAGAGAGACTAGCAAAACAAAAGCTATACCAAAGTGAAAGATAAAAAAAATATGAGAAAAAGAAAAATCAATCTTTATGTACAGGATCACTCAATTTAATAGAGTCATTTTCAAGTGAAAAATTATCAAAGTAAACTTTTAAACAATATCCATTTACCTTGAAAACAATATCATTCTTTGTATTCCCGATATCACAAACCCCATATGGATACATATTTTGCACAATAAAAGGACCATTCCATGTTGATCTTTGTTTTTTAGGAAATAAATGGAGTCGAGAATTATAAAGCAAGAATTACTGACCAACATTGAATATTTTTTTTTGTATTTTCTTATCATGAAAATCTTTTATTCTTGCTTTATGAATTCTTGAATTTTCATGTGCATCATTTCTTATTTCATCACGCTCATTTATTTGTAATTTTCGTAGTTGACTAGCATCATCAATGTTTGAATTGAAAGCTTTAATAACCCAATAAGCTTTATCTTCGAGTTACATAGGCAAGTGACAAGGTTTTTCATATAATAATCTATAAGGTGGCATATCTAATGATGTTTTATAAGCAGTTTGATAAGCCTAAAGTGCATCATTAAGTCTTAAAGATTAGTCTTTCCTATTAGGGGTCACTATTTTCTCCAAGATATGTTTAATCTCTACACGACCAAAAGATTGATGTCTTCTCCCAAGAGCAGGAGTGTCGAAGTAATAAATAACCCAGCAAGACCGGGGTCAAACTACAGGGAGGTTAATTATATAAATTATAGATAATAATAATACAACAATAACAATAACAACAATAATAGTAACAACAAAAATTGACATGACCAAAAGATTGATGTCTTCTTTCAAGTGTAGGAGTGTCAAAGTAATAACCCTGCAAGACCGGGATCGAACTACAGGGACGTTAATTGTATAAATTATAGATAACAATAATACAATAACAACAATAGTAACAATAAAAATAGAAACAATAACAATAGTAGTAGTAGTAGTAGTAGTAGTAGTAGTAAAGAAGAAGAAGAAGAAGAAGAAGTTGATGAGAACTTTGAGATGGAAGATTAACGTAAGGATCAAACAATGATAACAATAAATGTCGAGGTTAGAGCATCCACTAATGGTATGTCAAACAAATATAGTATAAACTCTTATTATTCAATTGGAAACCACACATAAAGGAGGTTCCAATCAGATTATAAATTGTTAACATGATTACATTAGTTATCTTATTCGATTAATGCTAATATATGTAAATCTCGTCAGGTATTCATGATTATAACTTATGTTAAGAACAAATCAAGTTCCTTTCATAGCTTAGGTGTCGGTACATATAGTATGGGCTATGAAAGTGCCAAGCATTTGTTGTACCAAATGGTATATAACATAAATCTAGATTAGTCATTTAACAAGCAAAGTATTAAACAGTAAACAAGATAACAAATACAAAACATGTTAGTATTAAACATTAAAGTTCATATTTAAGTTTACACTATACTTATTCTTACACCATAAGTGTAACCTTTTCACCTTAATATAATAAACTTAGCTAAACATAATGAAAGAAAGAAAAATAAATAAACAAAATAAGAACATAAATAAGATAAAAGTTCACAAAGTAAAGGAAAGGAATTGAAAGGTATAAACATGATATTAATGAAAGCAAAACTTAAGCATTACAAAAATACAAAGAGAGAAAGCAAGAGCATGATCTTGATTTGGAAACCAAGATGCCTAAATGCATGGTAAATGCCTCCTTTTTAAGGCCAAAATTAAGAACTATTGATTTGATGACTAATTGATGAGTAGGTGGCCAACTCTTGACTTGGTGACAATCCTTATCTTCTCTTGTCTGCCTAAAATATCATTGAAAATGTCAGAATTGGAACCACTTAAAAACATGAAAGTTATAGGAAATTGTCTCAGCTTTCCAATAAAAAGAAATGGAGGTCATTTGGACTTTTAAAACTCCAGATATAGGCCAAACACTGAACAGTGCTCGAGCTGGAGTACAGATTCAGACTTCTTTGTTGTTGCTACAATTTGGACTTGAAAATGGCCTTTTTAAGTCTTGGGCTCCATATGAAAGTTGTAGGCCTATGTCTTACCTTTCCATCCATATAAAATAAACCTAAATCTGAGATCTACAGCTTTATATATGACCCAAATACCAAATAGTGTTTCGATTTGGACTGCACCGGCATCTCTTTTCTAAGTTTGGCCATCTCTTTGTCCTTTCAATTTCAGTTCTTAAACTCATCAATCAATCATTTCATTTATGTGATAGGCCTACATTTAAAATAAATATTTACCATAAATTAAAGGTATCTTATAGTATTAAATATGTTATTATAAAACATGTTTTAGTTAAGGAGTGATTGATACTTCAAGTGTAAAATAATGATATAAAACCTTGATAAAAATACACTTTTAAGTACTAATCACACCCCCTAACTAGCTTATTACTAGTCACTAGTAATCAAAGCGTTAAAATAGAAAAACAATTTGTAAATTCCACAAAGTAAGGTATTCATAATTGAACTTCCATTAATCTATCCAGATAAACAAACTCTCATTAAATTTATATATCTGCTCAATATCTCTTAAACAAGATATTAATAAACCTTTTTTTATGCTTAATATATTAACACATAGTTATGGGGCTTTACTTGGAAAAAAAACACAATTCTTGTTCTAATATTTAAGATTAAATTCATTGGGTTAGGATTTTTTTCTTTATATATATATATATATATAACTTAAAACAGAATGCATCTTTAACCCATGTAACGAGCTTTCAGCTAATAACTCCCAAACCAGTTGGTCTTAGGGCATTAGGTGTTGAGACTCCCCTACGAGCTTAGTATATTTTATCTAGGATGCGTCTCAAGAGTTAATAGAAGATTATCTAAAGACTCCTTACTCAAGTTATCCTTAATGAATTATATTTTATCTTCATGGTTTATAGATACCATTCCTAAAGAACAACATTGTGTATTAAAAGTCCATCTAGCACATCGATGACATTTCAGTCATTTTGCATGACGTTTCTTTGCAAAAGTACTTTTACCTGTTCCAGGCATATGTGAAATGAAGGAATTAGAGGACTCACCTGATAATTGGACCTTTGCTTCAATCAATCAGCGAATATCTTCAGGAATTCCATGATTCATTAACAACCTCAATCTTGCTCATCTAACACGGTATATTTTTGTAATCGCATTATGAGGCAGAGCGGGAAAATAATTTTAAATTTTCAATATTAGTGTCCATTTTCAAATGAGAATTGGAAGAAAGATTCAAAGAATTGCACAAATATATACACAGATATCAGTTATTATGGGAAACTAAAATAACCGACTTAAGTCATGGAGTACTATTGTTCGCCATTTGACCGGGGTGAGAAAAAGTAGCAAAAATCACTCAAAAAGAAAATAAAAACAATGTGAGGAAAAAAATCAATCTTTATATACATGATCACCCAATCAATAGAGTCATTTTCAACTGAAAAATTATCAAAGTAAACTTTCAAACGATGTCCATTTACCTTGAAAACATGGTCATTCTTTGGATTCTCGATATCACAGGCCCCATATGGATACACATGTTTCATAAGAAAAGGATCGCTCCATCTTGATCTTAGTTTTTTAGGAAACAAATGCAGTCGAGAATTATAAAGCAAGAATTTTTAACATTGAATGTTTTTCTCAGTATTTTCTTGTCATGAAACTCTTTGATTCTTACTTTATGAATTCTTGAATTTTCATACGCATCATTTCTTATTTCCTCAAGCTTATTTATTTGTAATTTTCACAGTTGACTAGCATCATTAAGATTTGAATTGAAAGCTTTGATAGCCCAATAAGCTTTATGTTCAAGTTCCACAAGCAAGTGACAAGGTTTTCCATAGACTAGTCTATAAGGTGACATACTTAATGATGTTTTATAAGTGGTTCGATAAGCCTAAAGTGCATCATTAAGTCTTAAAGACCAGTCTTTTCTATTAGGGTTCACTGTTTTCTCCAAGATGTGTTTGATCTCCCTATTAGTAAGCTCTACTTGTCCACTTGTTTAAGAGTGATAAGGGGTGAAAACTTTGTGTGTGATTCCATATTTCTTCATTAAAGACTCAAATGGCTTGTTGCAGAAATGTGTTCCACCATCACTTATCATGGCTCTTGGGATTCCAAATTGACTCAAAATATTTTCTTTAAAAAACTTTATAACTGTTTTGTAATCATTGTTTTGACTTATAATTGCCTCTATCTATTTTGAAATATAATCTATTGCGACTAATATGTACAAGAAACCAAATGATGGAGGAAATGGACCCATGAAATCTATACCCCAACAATCAAAGATCTCAATGATAAGAATAGGATTTAAAGGCATCATGTGATGTTTTGAAATAGATCCCAACTTTTGATAATTTTCACAAGTCTTGCAAAATGTATGTGAGTCCTTGAATATGGTAAGCTAGTAAAATCCACTTTGTAAGATTTTTGCAGTTGTCTTTCTTGATGAGTAATGGCCCCCACATGCCTTAAAATGACAAAATTTAATAACACTACTTACCTCATTATCGGGAATGCATCTTCAAAATATTTGATCAGGACAATATTTGAATAAATATGGGTCATCCCAATAAAATTTCTTCACTTCATTCAAGAACTTTCTTTTATCTTGGGTACTCCAATCAGTTGGCAATTGTCTTGACACAAGAAAATTAACAATATTAGCAAATCAAGGCATTATAAAGACAAAAAGTAAAGATTCATCTAGAAAGTAGTCATCGATTGATATGATGTCAGTTTTTGAATATGTTGTCAATTTTGACAAATAATCTGCGATAATATTTTTGGTGCCTTTCTTATCTTTGATTGTGATATCAAATTCTTAAAGTAACAAAATCCACCACACCAATCTAGCCTAAAAATCTTTCTTAGAAAGAAGATATTTCAATGCTATATGATCACTAAAAACAATAATAGGTGAGCCAACAAGATAAGACCTGAATTTTTCACATGCAAATACTACTATAAGTAATTCTTTTTCAGTGGTGGTGTAATTTATTTGAGCAATATTTAAAGTTTTACTTGCATAGTAAATCACATAAGGTTTCTTATCTTTTCTTTGTCCCAAAACAGCACCTATGGCATAATCACTAGCGTTACACATTATTTCAAAAGGTAATGACCAATCAGGAGGTTGAATGACAGGAGCATAAGTAAGCAAGTTTTTAAGTTTAACAAAGGCTTCTTCATAATGTTCAGTCCATTCAAAATTATTATCCTTTGTTAGAAGGTTACTTAAGAGCTTACATATTACACTAAAATCTTTGATGAACCTTATATAAAAACCAGCTTGTCCTAAGAATGATCTAACATCTTTAATAGATTTTGGTGTTAGCAAGTTAACAATTAACTCAATTTTAGATTTGTCAACCTCAATTCCTTTTGATGAAATAATGTGACCAAGTACAATGTCGTTTATCACCACAAATTGACATTTTTTCCAATTCAGTGCAAGATTCTTCTCTTCACACTTGCTCAAAACCTTTTCTAAGTTAGTCAAACAATCATTGAATGAATCGCCAAAAATAAAAAAATCATCCTTAAAAATCTCAAAAAAAATGTTCAACTATATCACTAAATATACTGAGCATGCATTTTTGAAACGTGGTTGGTGCATTACATAATCCTAAAGGCATCCTTCGATATGTAAAAGTACCAAATAGACATGTGAAAGTAGTCTTCTCTTGCTCTTCCAATGCAATTTCAATTTGGTTGTAACCTGAATAGCCATCTAGAAAATAATAAAATTCATAACCTGTAATTCTTTCTAGGATTTGATCCATGAAAGGTAAAGGAAAATGATCTTTTCTAGGTATTGAATTAAGTTTCCTATAGTCAATGCATATACGCTAACCAGTAATAGTCCTAGTGGGAATTAACTCATTGTTCTTATTTGTTATCACACTGACTCGAGACTTCTTAGGTACAACTTGGGTAGGACTTACCCATTTGCTGTCAGAAATAGGATAAATGATTCCATTATCTAGAAGCTTAATGACTTTATTTTTCGCTACTTCTTTCATAATAGGATTGAACCTTCATTGCATTTTCATATAGAGTTTAGCATTTTTCCCCAAATAAATTCTGTGTACAAATCAAATGACTAATTCCTTTTATGTCAGCTATGATCCATCCTAATGTATTTTTGTGTATTTTCAGAGTTTGTAATAACTTAACTTCTTGATGTGCATTAAGTTTGGAAGAGATTATCACCGGAAAATTTCATTTTCTTCTGAAAATGAGTATTTAAGATTGAATGGCACTTCCTAAATTTATGGAATTAATTGATCGTGGTGGCAATTCCTAAATTTATGGTCTCCAATTACTTGCCTTTGATTCTTCCTGAAAATAAATTATTTGTGAATCATTAATTTCACTGGAAGTGGTTTGAAATTGATAATGAATTAATTTTTCAGTAAAGTCCACTTCCTGTAAATCATTATTATCTCAAGGTTGCTTGCAAATATTGAAAATATTCATCTCTAATATCATGTTTTCAAATGATAACTTTATCAGTCCATTTCTCATAATGTTCAAGAGTGGATTTTTCAATAACCTTACCACTGCAAAGAGTAGTGATTGATTTGACTTGATCCATGTGTTGACTTCCGGAACTACTTGCATTTGTACTGTAGTGCCCCTTGAGATTTTGTTGTGGTTGAGATGGAAACTTACTTTCTTTTAAAAACTAAGAGCATATATCAATTTTGTAAGAGTATCTTTAAAATCTGTCATGCTTTGAGCAAGTTAAGTATTGATTTCTCTTACTTTTCAATGAATGCATACAATGTTTCCTTAAGATTTCTTCTATGATGTTGTAACCCAATTTTGGAATCACTAAAATTTTTTGAATGTTATTTTATCTTATTATTCATGACAAAAATATAATAAATATAAAAAAAGAAAAAAAAAGAGTTTAAAATATATTTTCTCGAGTCAACCATATCTTTCTACCAAAATCGAGTCCACCAAGTCAATACGGGTTAAACGATGTCGACCGGGATGAAAAATGAGTTTCGGGCCGTTTCGGGTCAAAACCGTCATTTTCTGTCCAAACCGAGTCCACCGGGTTAATACGAGTCCCACCATGTTGACTGGGATGAAAAAAGAGTTTCGGGCTGTTTCAGGTCAAAACTGTCATTTTCGGTCAAAACCGAGTCCACCGGGTTAATACGGGTCCCACCATGTCGACCGCGATAAAAAAATGAGTTTCAGACTATTTTTGGTCAAAACTGGTATTTTTGGTCAAAAAACCCGGTCCACCGAGTTGATACCATATAAAGATTTTTTTTTGTAATGTAAAATTGATTTTTAGCGGATGAAAAACTTTTTATAATACTAATTTGAATTTTTAATTTTTACCCCTATAAATAAATATTATTATTATTATTTAGTATTATTATATATAATAAAACAGATGGTAATCGGTGGACGTTGAAAATTTTAACAATCCCGTGATTATTTTCTGAATTGTGAATTGTGAATTCTGAATTGAGCGAGCATTACTATTTGACTACTACCAATCAAGATATTAATTTTTTTAAAACAAATTGAAAAATACCAAAAATATCACAACCATTAGATCTAATAGTGTTTAAATCTAAGCCTTTGATTTCTTAGGATACAATAGGCTTTACCACACCAGATTAAAACCCAAATCAATCTCAGCCTTTAAAATAATCTTCCCTTCGATCTTGTTGCGCCACGTCAGCAGGTGTACCAAGCAATCGGTACACCGCGCCACACCAGATCGTAGCCCATTCAATCCTGACCGTCTGATCAACTTGAAGATCAAACGAATCACAGTCGCACGATCTGTTCATCCGAGATCCAACGGTGCCCAGGCTTCAGACGCACGAGTTCACCATACACTCGTCCACACCGTAGCAACACCCAGAGCTTCTCTCTCCTCTCGCCGACGATTCTCTCTCTCTCCGCCGATCTCTCATTTCCGGCCGTTTTGAGCCGCGAAACCACCACATAAACATGAATCGCCTCCTCTGAAGCAAAACCCCGGCCTTTTTACACTTTTTAACCGGCGATGTTGGCCGGAAAAAGGCTGCGACCGTTATCGGCCAATCGACCTTCAAGTCGTCGATTCTCCCTCCTCAGCCATCAACGGCCAACATCGGCCAATCGACCTTCGCGACAATCATCGGCCAATCGACCTTCAAGTCGTCGATTCTCCCTCCTCAGCCATCAACGGCCAACGAGACCACCACCATCAGAATCCTCATCCTCAGATCTACCAAAATCAACCATCTTTTGGTCGGAAGCTCACCGAAAAAATTCACCGCCGTCAACAATAACCGCGCGTGAGCCATATGCGCCGCTAGTGGCATTTTCATAAATTTTCGATAAATCCGAGGGTATTTCAGTCTTTTACCTATACAGGGGTACTCAGGTAATTTTCTATGATATTTTATGGTATTTTTTGATATTTTTATATATAAATACTTGTAAATTTTTGCAAGTGAAAAAAAACAAAAAAATAAACCAAAAATAAATAACGACGCGGGTTCAACACCCATTTTATCATATCACTGTTCATGGGTCAAAAACCCAATTTTCAAGAATTGATATATCTATTTGTCAATGATATCAAAATAATTTTTATTTTATAAAATAAATATTATTTGTCGACACGTCTCTTTTATTTATAGAAAAGGACCGATGTCAAAAATTTAAATACCAAATATGGATTATGTCCATTATTATTTATTTTGGTAAATCAGACGTAACTCTTCTTTTTAGGGATAAACGTCGACATTTTAGACAAAGTCTCCTAATTTTAGGGACTGATGTCATTTTTAACGCGTCTCCTATTTTTAGGGACCGACGTTAACCATGTTAAAAAATTTTATAAATAAGCTCAAAATATAATAGCATTTGAATCAAATAAGAAAAACACACAAGTAAAGGTAACCTTTCTTTGAAAGGATGTTTTAAGGGTGGTGTCTACCTTCCCTTAATCATAACTAACCCAGTACCCGAATCTCTGGGACTAGTGTCTAATTTTGGATTTCTAGTTCCCTCAAATTACTAGATGGCGACTCCAATAAAATCTTTATTTCCCCCAATCAAATAAAAACTAAATTATTCTTTTTTTTTTATTTAAAAAAACAAAAAAAGGAGTGGAGCCGTCGCCCAACGTCGGGTAGCGACAGAATGGTGACGCCACTAGGGACTTAGGGTTGAACCAACTGCTTGTGTTTGCTTTTCATATGCTTTTTCTTATATGCTATTTATTTTTGGTATTTATTTATTTACATTATTTATCACTGTACTTCTTTTCAATTTTTCATATCGCCACATGCATGCATGATATTTATTTGTGTATTCACACACTTCACGATGAACCCATAAAAGCTCTGAACCCGAGCTTCATCCTTTTTAAGATTAGAAAAGAAAGATTCAAGTGGCAAGTGTGACTTATGTCCACTGATGCTCATTTGGACTTTCGCTTGGATTGTAACTCACCCTATGCAACGGGTATTGTGGAATTTTATCCCATACTCATGTTGTATAAGGTTAAGAGGTCGATTACTTCACAAGTAATTCGGGCAATCTAAGAACCAAATAATTTCTTTAAGGATAGAATAAACTAAACCAAACCTTATGAGTTAAATCCTATCAAGTAGGATATAAGACACAAATAAATGTCAATGCATTAACATACATTTTCATATACATTCCATATTCTCATTATATCTCCACCGATCCTTATAGGAAGTGTGAGATGGAAAAAACCACTACTATTGAGGAATTTTTTACCAGATCAAAATTAAGGCATCAAATTTCTTCCGTAAATCGGTTCAAGTTCCTGTAGGTTTGGAGTCCTCAGTGAGAACTTTTTTAAGAGAATCTGATCTGGTCTGTTCCTCATCATAAGTTAAAGGAAAACCTGAAACAAATAACACGCATGCATCATCCATATGGCATTTTGCATCCATTTGTGCATTTCATTCATTTTTATTGCATTCATTCAGGTTGAAATATAGGTCCCCCAAAAGACCATAAAATTCATTACACTCGACTAAGAAGAAAGATAATGGAGAACGAAGAAAGAGCACATCTAGAGGCTCACTATCAAAGGGAGTTGGAGAGCATGAAAATTGATATCGCACGACTTACAAGTCTACTCGAGCAGGCCCTGACATTCAAGTCTGGAGAGGATACCTCTACTCAGCCAGCAGTTGCAACGCCAGTAGCTCCTTTCGTGTTCACTTCTTAAAATCTAGGGGCAAATCCTTCTTCATCTGAACAGCAGTTCACTGCCAATGTTCCACCAGCACAAGTGCCGATCATAAACTTGACAACTGATGACTCACATAAGATGAGATACTCTAAACCTGTTGATTATGACAAATTGACCGCTCTAGAAGAAAGATTGAGACCAGTCGAAGGGGTAGACTTATATGATCCTGTTCATGCTGCACAGATGTGTTTAGTCCCAAATGTAGCTGTACCCAAAGAATTTAGGGTACCAGAATTTATCAAGTATACAGGAACTGAATGCCCAGTCACTCATCTTAAATCTTATTGCAATAAGATGGCAGAAGTGGTGAATGATGAGAAACTTCTCATCCATTTCTTTCAAGACAGTCTTTCTGGATCAGCACTAAGCTGGTATACAAGACTAGATAATACTAAGATCAGAAAGTGGAAAGATTTGGTCAAAGCTTTTGTGGAGCAATACAAATTCAACATGGAGGTAGCCCCGGACAGGTTAAGCTTGTTAGTCATGGAGAAGGGCAACAAAGAGACTGTAAGAGAATATACTTTGAGATGGCATGAAAAAGCATCCCATGTGCAACCCTCTTTGTTAGAAAAAGAAATGGTCACTCTATTTACCAACACTTTTAAATCTCCCTACTTTGAACACCTAGTGGGTAGTTCAGCTCAGCATTTTTATGATGCTATAACTATTGCTGAGAGGATAGAACAAGCAATAAGAATGGGGAGAATGTTAGAGCCTACTGAGAAGAAAGGCTTTACTGGGAAAAAGAAGGAGTCTGAGGTGAACAATGTGGAAGGAGGGTACAAGGGTAAGAAGAAAAATTATCATCACTATAACTTCCAAAGACCTACCCAACAAGTTGCAAGTGTAAACTTCACTAAACCTTTCCCTGCCAACCAGCAAAACCAACCAAATGACCAACAAAATAACCAGATTGTTAATCCTCCGAGAAGGAATTTTCAAAGAACCCAAGAACGGTTGCCACCATTACCACTTCCCTTAGGAGAAATGTATTCGAAGTTGTTGAGTATTGGGCAGGTGGCCCCTGTTCCCTTAACCCCACTACAACCTCCATACCCAAATTAGTATAAGCCTGATATGACATGTGAATATCATGCTGGCATTGCTGGGCATAACATTGAAAGTTGTAATGAATTCAAAAACAAGCTCCTTCAATTGATAAAAGCTGGATGGATAACTTTTGATGATGCACCGAATGTGAATTCCAACCCTTTACCCAATCATGCTACAAGCAGTAGAGGGGTGAATGTTGTAGGAGTAGAGGGTAAGAAGGAAAGAACTTTGAAGGTTTCCATGGAAAAATTGTATGGTATGATGGTACAGTCTGGATATTTATCCGAGTTTGAGCCAGTAATGAATGGAAATAATTACTGTAAGTTTCATGCCAAGGTGGGACATCACATTGATGATTGTGAAGAATTTCACCAAAAAGTGAAAAGGATGCTGATTTTCAGCATGATACGGATAGAAAGTGAAGAAGAAAGCAGTGAAGTGGGGATGATAGGTGGCCAGGAGAAAAAAAGGGAGGTTTGTAGACTCCAACCAACTGTAGGTGGTCCGCCAAAACTAATCCTAATCAAGCCTGTATGTACCAATAATGGAAGTTATGATGCAATGCCTTACAATTATGGGTATGCTTTCAACATTAAAAATCCTACTCCTATCTTCCATACTGAAATCGGTGGTTTAACTCGAAGTGGTCGGTGTTTTACACTAGAAGAATTAGAGAGGTAGAGAAAAGCTAAAGGAAAAGAAACAGTTGAGGCTTTTAAAGATATGGAAGTGAACAAACCTATAAGTGAAGAGGAGTCTAATGAATTTCTGAAGTTGATGACGCATAGTGAGTATAGTGTGGTAGATCAGTTGAAGAAAACTCCTACTAGAATCTCTTTAATGTCACTTATCTTGAGTTCTGAGTTACACCGTAAAGCATTGCAAAAGGTGTTGAATGAAGCATATGTGCTACAGGATATTACTCAGGATACAATGGAGCATTTGATGGGAAGAATTCAAGCCTCCAATTACTTATATTTCACTGAAGATGAGCTAGACCCGGAAGGGACTGGGCATAACAAGCCCTTGTATATCACTGTGAAATATAAGGACTATCTGATCGGCAAAGTGCTTGTGGATAATGGTTCAGCTTTGAATGTGCTACCAAGGTATATGCTAGATGAGATGCCAATTGATGCTACTCATATGAGGCCAAGTACTATGACGGCTAGAGCATATGATGGTTCCCCTAGACAGGTGATAGGTACCATTGATATTGAATTGTTTATAGGGCCTCAGATGTTTTTGATAACCCTACAAGTGATGGATATCCATCCTTCATATAGCATGTTATTAGGAAGGCCATGGATACACGCCTCTAGGGCTGTGACATCATCTCTACACCAATGCCTGAAGTACATCATCAATGGTACTTTAGTGAAAGTTAAGGCAGAAGAAACCTTGTCCATGATAAGGAATGTGGCGGTCCCTTATATTGAAGCAGAAGATTGCAAAGATGGAAATCTCCATGCCTTCGAGATTGTGAACACCGAATGGGTACCGGAGAATACGGTGTTGAGAAAACCAGTTATTTCTGGTACTGCTAGAATGATAGCTAAATGCTTTTAAAAACATGGGCTACCATTCCAGAATGATCTAATTGCTGGAAATCATAAAAGAGTCAACATGATGAAAATTAAGGTCGTTGATCAGAGGTTTGGGCTTGGCTTCAAGCCTAAGAAAGATGATCATAAGAGAGCTGCTAGGATAAAGCGAGAGAGAAGGTTGGCCAGAATAGAAGGAAGAAAGCCAGAGGAAGAAGACATTGTAATCCCACCTATCCATGTTTCTTTTCCAAAGTCAGCATATGTGATGAAACCTGAAAACATGATGGAAGTCTTGGGACAAAAACTTGCTATCATGGATATCAACAATGTAGAAGAAGGTAAAGAGAAAGGCTGGAACTGTGATGATGAGCCATGAACAACAAAAGAAGATGAATTGTTACCATAGTTAACTGTCCATGCTCTAGAAGAAGCTCCAACCAACGCCTTTGTGCGAAAGCTTTCAGTTGAAGAAGTATTCCAGAATTGGGAGATTGAAGAAGCCCCAATTGTTTTTAAGAAGTAATGATTAAGTGTCTACTTATATTTGCTTTTATGTGCTTTGCATTGTAGTTTGCTTTATGTTCTTATACCTAGTTGGAAATCTTGGTTCAAGATGACAACATAAGGTCTTTTCATAATTGTTGAGCCAACTTTTAAAATAATATTGAGAACAAGCATTTTCATTAGTATTTGTTGAATTCCTTTTGTTTTTTTCGGCTACAAGATATGCATTCACACTAAAAAACACCTTCCGCTTTCAGGAATTCTGAAAGTGAATCCTCCATAAATCCACAAACATATTGCATTGAAAATGAATGGCCAAACTTTGATAAGGATGAGATTGCAATGGATGAAGAGTTTGCTAGACGGGTAGAACAGTCGGAGCATGCTTGGAAACCTGCGAAGGAAGAACTAGAGGTGATAAATGTAGGCACTGAGCAAGATAAAAGAGAGTTAAAGATTGGAACTCTGATCACTACAGAAGAAAGATGCAGTTTAACCTCATTACTACAAGAGTATATCGATGTGTTTGCCTGGTCTTATACAGATATGCCTAGTTTAGACATTGATATTGTAGTACACAGATTGCCTTTGATAGAAGGATGTAAACCCGTTAAGCAGAAATTAAGAAGAACTCACCCAGATATTGTGCTCAAGGTCAAGGCAGAGATAGAGAAGCAGTGGGATGCCAGTTTTCTAGAAGTTATTAAATACCCTCAATGGGTATCTAATATAGTGGTGGTACCAAAAAAGGATAACAAAATCAGAGTATGTGTAGATTTCAGGGATCTAAACAAAGCCAGTCCGAAGGATGATTTTCCTTTGCCTCACATAGATGTCCTGGTAGACAATGCTACTAGGAGTTCAACTTACTCCTTCATGGATGGATTCTCCGGTTATAACTAGATTAAAATGGCTGAAGAAGATAAAGAGAAGACCACTTTTGTCACACCATGGGGAACATTTTGCTACAAAGTGATGCCATTCGGGTTGAAGAATGTTGGAGCCACATATCAAAGGGCAATGGTGACAGTTTTCCATGATATGATACATAAAGAGATTGAAGTGTATGTGGATGATATGATTGCCAAGTCTAAGAATGAAGAAGATCATGTTCAGGTTCTAAGAAAATTATTTGAAAGACTAAGAAAGTATCAGTTGAAGCTGAATCCTTCAAAATGCTCATTTGGGGTAAAGTCTGGAAAGTTGCTAGGATTTGTGATAAGCAATAAAGGAATAGAGGTCGATCCTGATAAAGTGAAAGCAATTCAGGCTATGACAGTTCCTAAGATTGAGAAAGAAGTAAGAGGTTTCTTAGGACGTTTGAATTACATTGCTCAATTCATATCTCAATTAACAGCAACATGTGAGCCAATTTTTCGATTACTTCGAAAAAAGAACCCTGGTACATGGGACAAAGATTGTCAAGAGGCTTTTGATAAAATAAAGCAATACTTACAGAATCCACCTTTGCTCGTGGCCCCTGTGCCTGGAAGACCTTTGATCTTGTATTTGACAGTAACTAAGGTAGCAATGGGTTATGTGTTGGGACAACATGATGAGTCTGGAAGAAAGGAGCAAGCTATCTATTATCTGAGTAAGAAGTTTACAGATTGTGAATCCAGATATACTATGACTGAGAAGCTATGTTGTGCTCTTGTATGGAGTACGAAGCGTCTTCGACAATATATGTTGTATTATACCACTTGGTTGATCTCAAAAATGGATCCTCTTAAACACATCTTTGAGAAACCCTACTTGTCAAGCCGAATAGCAAGATGGCAAGTGATGTTGGCTGAGTATGACATTGTATACAAGACAAGAAAATCTGTAAAAGGAAGTGTAATTGCTGATCATCTAGCAGATAATGCTATCAATGACTTTGAGCCTTTGAAATTTGACTTCTCGGATGAGGATGTGTTGATAGTAGAAGAAGACAAAGAAAATAATGATTGGTGGATCATGTATTTTGATGGGGCAGTGAATGTTTCTGGTAATGGAGTAGAGTTGTGATAATCTCACCTGACAAGAAGCAATATCCCGTCTCAATCAAACTACAATTTGAATGCACTAACAATACTGCTGAATATGAGGCTTGTATCCTTGGATTAGAAGCTGCTTTGGAGATGAAAATAAAGAAGCTTGATGTCTATGGGGATTCAATGTTAATAATCTGTCAAGTGAAAGGTGAATAGCAGACCAAGGAAGAAAAACTGATACCATATCAATAATATCTCTCAAAACTGACTGAGGGCTTTGATGAGATAGATTTTACCCACATGGGAAGAGACAAAAACCAGTTTGTTGATGCTTTGGCAACCTTAGCTTCTATGGCCAAAATTGATTACAGAGTCAGGGTACAACCAATATGCATTGAGATTAGAAATTTTCCAGCTCATTGTTGTTCAATTGAAGGAGAAATAGATGGGAACCCATGGTTTTATGACATCAAGCAGTTTATCCAATATCAAGAGTATCCCTTGGGGGCATCCAAAATAGATATGAAGACCTTGAGAAGGTTAGCTCTGGAATTTTACTTGGATGGAGAAATTCTGTACAAAAGGTCATTCAATGGGACTTTACTAAGATGTCTAGATGAAATCAAAGCTAAGGTAGCATTGCAAGAAATTGATGAAGGAATTTGTGCAACTCATGCAAGTGGGCATATGATGGCTAGACAATTACAACGATCTGGGTATTTCTGGATGACCATGAAGAAAGATTGCATCGATTATGTCAGGAAATGTCATAAATGTCAAGTGTATAGTGATAAGATAAATGCACCTCCAGCTCCTCTATTTAATATAACATCACCATGGCCATTTGCAATATGGGGAATAGATGTGATTGGGCCAATCAACCCAAAGGCCAACAATAAGCATCAATTTATCTTAGTAACCATTGATTACTTCACAAAGTGGGTGGAGGCCAGCTCTTATGCCCATGTAACTCAAAAGGTGGTCAAGAGTTTTATTGAGAAAGATTTGATCTGTCGGTATGGTTCACCTGAGAAGATAGTGACCGACAATGCCCAGAATTCTAATGGAAAAATGATCACAGAATTGTGCGTGAAGTGAAAAATTAAACATTCAAACTCATCTCCCTACAGACCAAAGATGAATGGTGCTGTCGAAGCTGCAAACAAGAATATCAAGAAGATTATCCAGAAGATGGTAGTCACTTACAAGGATTGGCATGAGATGCTTCCCTTTGCTCTACACGCATATCACATAGCAGTAAGAACATCTACTGGAGCTACACCTTATTCACTCGTATTTGGGATGGAGGCAGTGATGCCTTTAGAAGTAGAAATTCCATCTTTGAGAGTACTAATAGAATCTGAACTAGAAGAAGCTGAATGGGCTAAAGTTAGATATAAGCAGCTAAACATGATAAGTGAGAAGAGGTTGGCTGCAATTTGTCATCACCAGCTATACCAAAGAAGGATGGCCAAAGCATATGACCGGAAAGTCTGACCAAGAGAATTCAAGGAAGGGGATCTTGTACTCAAAAAAATCTTACCACTACCAAGTGAAGACCGAAGCAAGTGGGCACCAAACTATGAAGGCCCATATGTAGTGAAGAAAGCATTCTCCGGAGGGGCTCTATTGTTAACTAGGATGGATGGAGATGATTTATCTAGGCCCGTGAACTCTGATTCTGTGAAAAAGTATTATGTATGATGTATTTCATCCAATCAAAATCAAATGAAATGAAGTTTTGGCCAGGAAATTCTCTTTACATATACCTGACACGACTAAAAGGTTGAGATAAAAATGCACTTTTAAGTACTAATCAATACCTCACCAAAAAGCCCATGCATGATCTCAATGGCTCAACAATTTGATCTTTCAAATGTTTTTTTTTTACAAGAGAACCCATTCTTCTTAAATGAGGTTTTAAAAGAATTGATTTTGTTTATGATTTCAATGAAATAAATCAATGATTTGTTTAGGATAATGTTCAAAGCAATTCTCTTAAAAGAGATGACCATACAAGTCAAAAACACGCAATTGGAACAACTATCGCTTAAATTCTGTCTTGGACTTACATTTTATCAGCATGAATAATGGTTGGTAGTACATTAGTTTGTCATGGACTCGCAAAACATGGTATCTTATAAATCCAAAACATTACGCTGGATGTGGACAAAGTTTATTGGTTTTAACCGATCCTACTTGAAATGAAGAAAGGCCATCTTTGATATTCCTTTCACTTTCTTTTAAAATTATCCTTTGCAATCCCAATTTGAGCCGAGTCTATTTAAAGTTTTTTTCTTTCATAAGGACCTTAACTAAGATCACACCCTACATTGGGGGCAAAACGAAAGAAATGATCATGGAAATTATCTTGAAGACATGTGAGCTTATGAAGTCTAACAACAAGGAATTCAAACAAAAAAATTCCAAATAATTGAGAGAATTCCCAACAAATAGAAAAAAATTCCTAATTGGGAATATTTAGTATCATTTTGTTGTCAAGATAGAAAAAAAATTAAGATAAGATAATAGTGATTTATAGTTTTCAAATGCTTAAACACTTTCTTTGAGCTTATGAAATCCTCTTTCTTTTACAGCCTTGAGCCATAAATACATTACATGCCTTTAAAGTCCTTTCTAATCAAGAAAGCAACCTGAATTAATAAATAGCGTTCCCAAAATATAAGAGACTTTTTTTCATAAAGAGTCATGATGTAGCAAATAATTATTCATTATTATTCATGCTGATAAAAGGAGTGTTTCTAAAAATAAAAGGCAATTGTTCCTTTTCCCTCAAAATACATTCAAGCAATCGCTTGAACACTTTGAAAACCAAAGCAAAAGGTCATCTCATCACTTACCTTTATTTGAGATTACTGTTACTAAGAGATTTAATACAAATCCTTAGAGTTTCTTAAACATTGTTATAAACAGACATTGAGTTTCAGTTTTCAAAAACAAAAGAGATCTTTTGAAAAATCATTTTTGAAAAAATGGTTTTCTATGTGAAGAAGACAGATATATGACACACCAAGAGGCAATGTTAGAAAATCAGAGATTCTAACGACAACAAGAGCAAATGAGGAAATGAAAAGAGACAGTTACTTCTTCCAAGGGTAGAGAAGCAATCACAAGAAATCTCTAGAGGCAGAGAAGCAGTCACCAGATTCCTAATGGCACAAAGAAATTTGCTTCCCTAGGGGGAGATACACATGATAAAACTGTATACTTCTTCTAGTGTGGGATTGAAATAGCATGATTATGCAGTTTCTATGAAATGAGATTTTTGCTTCTCATAATATGATCAGTTAGACAATATGATAACTGATACATCTTCAGATATGAAAATCTCAGGTGGAGTGGGATAATCCTCATATATTGACCATATGAATTGGTTAAAGAATCCTCAACAACGAAAATGTTACCAACAACACAATATCGGGCCAGGGAGAAGCTAATGCTCTCAATGAAGTATCCAATGGAGAAAGAGGTAGTGACTATTGGGAAACTCAAACAAAGTTTATCTTGGAGAACTCAACAACATGGGTCAGCTTGAGTAGATTTGAAAGACGCGTGAATCAAAAGAGCTTGCTAACATTCAAGATCGCCAGACAAGATGAATGGGGGATCTATATTTCAAAAAGGTAAGATGCATCACATATCATCTAACTTCGCAAACATTGCATATTTGCCTTGTAGATATTTCTTGAAACAAAATTCCCAACGGGATCCAACGAGATTCGGATGAAATGAAGTTATTTTAATCACATCAAATATGACAATTTCATGAAAGCAAAATTCATAAATAAAGACAAGAAAGATGGATTTTTGATTCATGACAAAAGGTTTAAAAGTACAAATATTAAACAGTGCGAGGACGATCAGGGATATTGTCATCCTGATCATTAATTAGGCCTCAAAGTTCTTCAAATTGTTTACGCATATTCTCCATCTCTTCCTCAAACTCGAGGTGTCGTGTGTTAACATATTCCTTCCAAAAGTCGACACGTGTATTCAGCTCTTGGTTCCTCCTCTCCAAGTTGTTTCTGTGACGTCTTTCATCACAGAGTCTATTCCTTAAATTCTCAATCAGATGATGGAGATCAAGAACCTGAGTATTCATCTCAAGTCCTCTAGCATGAAGACGCTCTGCAATGTTCACCAGAGACGAAGTAGCTCTAATACTGAGAGCAAGTGACTGATTCACTGCTTCAATATCACTCCTAGCTGCCAGCATGGTTTCATCACGGGGAAGGACCATGTCTCTAGCCACGGCTACAACAGTATCTTCATTGTCCATTATAGTATCTTCTATTGTAACTGGATGACCATTCACTTCAAAAGTAGTACGCCAAACTATAGGCTCTACTGCAGGAACAAGATTTGGGTTAGCATTGGAAGAAGAGGAAGACATGATTAAAGCTTCAAGAGTTGAGAACTTTGAAAGGATTGAAATACAAGAAGTTGATGATGTTTGTCACCAAATATGGCGCAATTTATAAGGATTCTACTCCTACTATTATTCTGAATAGAGGATCAAATCTCAACCGTAGATATAAGACTTTCGTGAGAAGCTTTCATCATCTCTAAGATCGATTTACAAATTAGATCTCAACCGTAGATATAAGACTTTCGTGAGAAGCTTTCATCATCTCTAAGATCGATTTACAAATTAGATCTCAACCGTAGATATAAGACTTTCGTGAGAAGCTTTCATTATCTCTGAAATCGATTGCAAATCAGATCTCAACCGTAGATATAAGACTTTCGTGAGAAGCTTTCATCATCTCTAAGATCGATTTACAAATCAGATCTCAACCGTAGATATAAGACTTTCGTGAGAAGCTTTCATCATCTCTAAGATCGATTTACAAATCAGATCTCAACCGTAGATATAAGACTTTCGTGAGAAGCTTTCATCATCTTTGAGATCGATTTTTACAAATCAAATCTAAGTTGTACAAATATGACTTCCTTTAGAAGTTTTCATTAACCTTGAAAATCATAGTGAAATTACTTTCATGTATTTCATAAAATCAATCTGAAATCACTTTCATGTATTTCAGAAAACCATTGTTGAAATCACTTTCATGTATTTCACAAAACCATTGATGAAATCACTTCCATGTATTTCACAAAATCAATCTGAAATCACTTTCATGTATTTCAGGAAATCAATGATGAAATCACTTTCATGTATTTTAGAAAACCATTGTTGAAATCACTTTCATGTATTTCATAAAACCATTGATGAAATCACTTCCATGTATTTCACAAAATCAATCTGAAATCACTTTCATGTATTTCAGGAAATCAATGATGAAATCACTTTCATGTATTTCAGCAGAAAACCATTATTGAAATCACTTTCATGTATTTCAGGAAACCATTGATGAAATCATTTTCATGTATTTCACCAAACCATTGTTGAAATCACTTTCATGTATTTCACAAAATCAAGATTGAAAACATTTTCATGTTTTTCACTTGGGCAGGTCACCCATAAGAATTAGACCAACTGAAAATATATGTGTTTTTCAACACCTCCATCATTTTTCATTACAAAACTTCCTATGCAAAGTCAAAAGCAAATGATTTTTTTTTCAATGTCTTTGCACCGTAAGCATTGTAAAGAGGGGGCAACTGTTGTAACCCAATTTTGGAATCACTAAAATGTTTTGAATGTTATTTTATCTTATTATTCATGACAAAAAATATAATAAATATAAAAAAAGAAAAAAAAAGAGTCTAAAATATATTTTCTCGAGTCAACCACATCTTTCTACCAAAATCGAGTCCACCAGGTCAATACGGGTTAAACGATGTCGACCAGGATGAAAAATGAGTTTTGGGCCATTTCGGGTCAAAACCGTCATTTTCTGTCCAAACCGAGTCCACCGGGTTAATACGGGTCCCACCATGTCGACCGCGATGAAAAATGAGTTTCGAGCCGTTTTGGGTCAAAACCGTTATTTTCGATCAAAACCGAGTCCACCGGGTTAATACGGGTCCCACCATGTCGACCGGGATGAAAAAAGAGTTTCGGGCTATTTCGGGTCAAAACTGTCATTTTCGGTCAAAACCAAGTCCACCAGGTTAATACGGGTCCCACCATGTCGACCGCGATAAAAAAATGAGTTTCAAACTATGTTTGGTCAAAACTGGTATTTTTGGTCAAAAAACCCTGTCCACCGAGTTGATACCCATATAAAGATTTTTTTTTGTAATTTAAAATTGATTTTTAGTGGATGAAAAACTTTTTATAATACTGATTTGAATTTTTAATTTTTATCCCTATAAATAAATATTATTATTATTATTTAGTATTATTATATATAATAAAACAGATGGTAATTATAATAAGACAAATAGTAATCGGTGGAAGTTTGAA
>NW_011500380.1:110055-111787 GCF_000495115.2 Populus euphratica
CGGTGGACGTTGAAAATTTTAACAATCCCGTGATTATTTTCATAATCCTGTGATTTGTTGTCTGCTTTCATTGGCTATAAATAGCCAATGAAATCAAGACACATGGGAGAGAAAAAAAAAAGAATTGTGAATTGTGAATTCTGAATTGAGCGAGCATTACTATTTGGGTTACTATTCATTTTTCTTATACTTTTTCTACACCCTAGTAAGATATTAAATTTTTTTTAAACAAATTGAAAAATACATCTAAGCCTTAGGATACAATAGGCTTTATCACACCAAATTAAAACCCAAATCAATCTCAGCCTTTAAAATAATCTTCCCTTCGATCTTGTTGCGCCACGTCAGCAGGTGTACCAAGCAATCGGTACACCGCGCCACACCAGATCGTAGCCCATTCAATCCTGACCGTCCGATCAACTTGAAGATCAAACGAATCACAGTCGCACGATTTGTTCATCCGAGATCCAACGGTGCCCAAGCTTCAGACGCACGAGTTCACCATACACTCGTCCACACCGTAGCAACACCTAGAGCTTCTCTCTCCTCTCGCCAGCGATTCTCTCTCTCTCCGCCGATATCCCATTTCCGGCTGTTTTGAGCCGCGAAACCACCACATAAACGTGAATCGCCTCCTCTGAAGCAAAACCCCGACCGTTTTACACTTTTTCACCGGCGATATTGGCCGGAAAAAGGTTGCGGCCGTCATCGGCCAATCGACCTTCAAGTCGTCGATTCTCCCTCCTCAGCCATCAACGGCCAACGAGACCACCACCATCAGAATCCTCGTCCTCAGATCTACCAGAATCAACCATCTTTTGGCCGGAAGCTCACCGAAAAAATTCGTCGACTATCTTTTGGCGTGAAAAGTTACCGCGCGTGAGCCACACGCGCCGCCAGTGGCATTTTCGTAAATTTTGGATAAATCCAAGGGTATTTCAGTCTTTTACCTATACAGGGGTACTCAGGTAATTTTCTATGATATTTTATGGTATTTTTTGATATTTTTATATATAAATACTTGTAAATTTTTTCACGTGAAAAAAAAAACAAAAAAATAAACCAAAAATAAATAATGACGCGGGTTCAACACCCATTTTATCATATCACTGTTCATGGGTCAAAAACCCAATTTTCAAGAATTGATATATCTATTTGTGAATGATATCAAAATAATTTTTATTTTATAAAATAAATTGGATATGCAGGTTACTTCTGAGCAGGCATCATTAGAACGAAATAAATGGTGTTGATCCTAACTCAATCATTAAGGACATACTCCAAATTAACCCACACAAAATAACATGTAAATAAATTTCTCAAAGCGAAATGGCTTGGAAAAACTGAGATTTTATTTTTAGATAATTTCAGAAATTAGAAAAAACGATATAGAAATATAAATAAATACCTCTACTAATTAATAATTTAATTTTTTTGTTTCTTATTTTCTGAATGTTATTTCATATGGGTATTTTTAAAAAATATCTTATTTTCTTGTCAGTGTTTTAAATTTTAAAAATTAAGATTTTCATTTTATGCCATTTTTTACTTCAAGAAGTTGAAATCAGGTCAAACTGAGTGCATATAATAATTAAGTAGAAAAACTACCCTTAACCAGGTTTTAAATGAAGATTCGTCCTAATTATAAAGGGGCTTCATTAATTATATTAGTAGCAAAGAGATCCAACTAATAAAATCTGATCAATAGTAGAGCAACCCTAGAAATAATATT
>NW_011500380.1:111907-112552 GCF_000495115.2 Populus euphratica
TATCTTTAGGTGTTAACCCTTCATAGAAATGTGAAACCAATCTCCATGTTTCAAAACCATGATGAGGGTAAGTATTAAGCATGTCTTGATATCTATCCTAACATTGGTAAAATATTTATCCTGGTTTTTAAGTGAAAGTGGTAATTTATCTTTTAAAAGAGCTTGTTTTATGAGAAGGGAAAAACTTCTTTGAAAATTGTTGTTGCATTTCATCCCAAACACGAATGGATCCAGGTCTAAATTTTTATAGCCATATTTTAACTTTATCTTTTAATAAAAAAGAAAAAAAATTTAATTTGATAGTGTTCATGCTATAATTTGAGTCATTATAGGTGTTACAGACCTCCTCAAATACTCTTAAATGCAATATGGATTTTCTAGATCTAAGCTATGAAAAGAAGGTAAAAGTTGAATAATGTCTGGCTTAAAATTAAAATGAGATGTATTGAGGGGGGAACTATACATAAGGGTGCACTTATTCTTATGGGATTCATGAGGTCTCTATATGTTCTAACACGATTATTCTCATTATTCTCATTATGAAGTCAGTGGTTATCATCTTCGGTCATACTTTCTGAAGATAATGAGGATACCCTACAAAGTCTACCACTTGATGTACGTGACCAACTCTCATGCACGTCCAAG
>NW_011500380.1:113464-114891 GCF_000495115.2 Populus euphratica
GGAACTATTGATTTGATGACTAATTAGTGAGTAGGTGGCCAACTTTTGACTTGGTGACAATTCTTATCTTCTCTTGTCTACCCAAAACATCATTGATAACATCAGAATTGGAACCACTTAAAAACATGAAAGTTCTAGGAAATTGTCTCAGCTTTCCAGGAAAAAAACAATTGAGGTCATTTGGACTTCTAGAACTCTAGATATAGACCAAACACAAAACAGTATTCGAGTTGCAGGACAGATTCAAACTTCTTCATACTTCAAGTACAAAGTGATAATATAAAACCAAGACAAAAATACACTTTTAAGTATTAATCACATGCCTCCTGTGTTGCATGTAACCGATGCCAACAACTTGGTAACCTCACTAGGTATAATATGATGCCCCTTAACCCCATTCTTGTTTTGGAAATATTTGATTGTTGGGAGATTGATTTCATGGGACTTTTTCCAAGTTTATATGGCTACCAATTCATCCTTGTAGCTATTGATTATGTGTCTATATAGGTGGAGGCCATTATATCTTGAACTAGTGACCATCGAGTTGTGGTCAAATTCTTGAAAGAAAATATTTTCTCTCATTTTGACATGCCTCAAGCTATGATTAGTGATGAGGGAAAGCATTTTTGTAATAAGTCCGTTGGGATGTTAATGAGAAAATATGGTGTAATTCACAAGGTCAGTACTCCTTATCACCCACAAACTAGTGGCTAAGCTAAGTTGGCAAATAGAGATATCAAGAACATTTGAGAGAAAATAGTCAATCCAAATTGTAAAGATTGGTTCTTACGACAAGTTGATGCTTGTAGGCATATTGCACTACTTACAAAACCTCTTTAGGAATGTCTTTTTATAGGCTAATTTATGGAAAGCCTTGTCATCTCCCTATTAAGATTGAGCACCATACATATTGGGTCATCCTGTAATTCAATGACAATGAAAACGAGGTTGGCAAAAATAGAAACCTTTAATTGGATGAATTAGAGGAGTTGAGAAATGATGCATTTGAAAATGCAAAAATTTCAAAACACAAGATGAAAACTTTACATGATAAACATATTCTTAGAAAACCCTTTCATGTTGTCAAAAGGTTCTCTTGTATAATTCATGATTATATCTCTTTCTTAGGAAGTTGAGGACAAAATAAATTGGTCCATTTGTGATTAAAATCCATCTCTGAGTATGGTGCCTTTGAGGTAGTAAATCCTAAGAATGAGAATGTTTTCGAAGTAAATGGTCATTAATTGAAACCTTATTTTGAAAACTTTATGGATGAAGTTAAGATATTGGATCTTGAAGATCCAATACCATTGTAGTTTCAGAAGCAATGAGTTTTTTTTTCTTTTTCTTTTATTCTTCCAACTTTTATATTTACTTGTTCATGTATCAGGGACAATGCATTATTTTAAGTTGAGGGGTGTGAGGTT
>NW_011500380.1:114951-116124 GCF_000495115.2 Populus euphratica
GTTAAAAAAACTCAAGCAAGAAATTAGCTCATGTTCAATTCAATCAGACATTCATCCTTGAAAAAAAAAGAAATAATAGTTTTCTAATCTTTATCATTTTCTTCTCTTCTCTTTTCTTTTTTACATTAAGGATAATATAAAAATTAATTTTAGATATTTGATTATCTTGAATTCTTAAGATGGTTATGCTTGTTTGAAAAAAAAAAAACTTACATTCGTATGTGAGTGAGACTTATTTAGGATTAACATTACATTTTTGGATTCATTATTGTATTGAATATTGCATGCTTTAATTTGGGATATATAATATCTTAAGAGCAAGATATATCATTTTTTTTTCTTTAAGATTATTTAAGTATATCTTTCCTTGTAAAAGTTGTGTGAGTTGTGTGATTATGCATAAAAGAGGAGTGTGATGCTTTACTTATGATAATCCCTTTTGATCTAGTCCTAAACAAGGTTTGAGTTAATAGAGCAATAATTATGAGACAATAAAATAGATAAATGTGTACGAAATTATATTTACTCCAATGTTTTGAGTTACTTAATAATTAGGAGTATTCATCACATATATTTATCTTTATGTCAAACGGCAGCTTAAAATATAAGTATGCAAAAACACTTTATGTTTATGACTTTATGAGTAACCGGGTATATTCATAACAAATATTTGCATTCGCATCAAAAGTGAAGTGACCACTTAAAGACAAAGAATAAATAATATTTTAAAAAAAAATAAAAGAAAAAAAATATAAATATTTCTCTAGTTTACTACCTTGTTTATAGTAGTAAGAAGGGAAGATTACAAGTCGAATTTTTGCGTGAATCAATTATATTGGTTGCATGATAAATACGATTGAATTTAAAATTTTGTACAGATATTTGATTTAAAGAATGTGAGTATGTTTATTTTTCTTTATTTGTTATTGTGTATACAATAAGTTGAAGATACCAATGTTTGCATGATAAGTCCTTCAACTGTGATAAGTCAAAACTAGTTATGGTTATTATTATTCTTTTTATTTCAAAGGTTTTATGTTTTGTTTTGCTTGAGGGTTAGCAAAATCTAAGTTGGGAAGTGCAATTGTGCATCAAAAGTATTATTAAGTCTCTTATTTTATATTTGTTTTTATTATTTTTATTTGGGTTTTTTATAATAATTGATGTGCTTTT
>NW_011500380.1:116287-130489 GCF_000495115.2 Populus euphratica
TCATAAAAAGATTGTCATACGATCTATTTCAAGCCCAAACTTGCCTTATATTATGTGTAAACTCCAACCATCAAACACTCAAGGTTTCAATGTCAATCTTATCCCAAATAATAGGTATATTTGTATCCTTATATGATGCTTAAATTCAGCCCTAAATTGACCTCTAAATTAGCCTAAGCACAATCCATGATTTTACATATCCACATAACAAACAAAATTTGATTTATTTTGGGTAATCCATTAATACAAGAGAGCAAGTACATGGATAGAAAGTTGGAGGGGACATTTACATTATTTTGGGTTAAAAATAAAGAAGAGATAGCTCATAAAAGAGAAAAAAAAAACGTGCACCAAAATGGTTTCTAAGCTGACCTGATTTGATTTTCCAGAATACCTTTTGGTGTTTTGCCTATAACTTTTAACTCGGGTGTCCAAATGAGCTGTTCTTTCATGACATGAAAAGCTAATAGAATTTCTTATAAAAATATCTATCATAGCCATCTCTAAAAAAAGCTTCTAGAAGGTTTGAAATTGCTGTTCAAAGTTAGCATCATATTTGTGTTCGAATTTTTACTGAAATTATGTTGTGTTCTTCTTTGTGTATTTCAGTTCTTTAGTTTGTAAAACTTATTATTTTAATTTGATTCAAGTTATTTCATGTTTATTAAAGTGTTTTTATATATAATCATGGTTGGCTAATCTTTTGTTTAAATCCAAATTAAGGATAATGGTGGTTGAGGTGAGTTCTTTAAGATATGAATGAATCTTAATGTTTATCTTCTTATTTTCTTCATGAATGTTTTATTATTGCAAAGAAATTTTAGAAATCATTTCGATAATATTATAATCTTGAATTTTTATATACAAACTTTAGTTTTGATGTAGAGATCGCTTGATTTAATGTTTTACTTAATATGAAAGTACTTGTTTATTCTTATGCAATAATCAATCTTCATCTTTTTAAACTTCATTGTAATATCTTCCGATATAATACATCACCATTAAAATTGATTTGGACCAAGACTTACTTTTTCTTGTCATTTCACGTTTTCATCTTTTAAACAAATCCATTAATCATTTTCAACCAAGTTATTGTTAATTTAATTCCTCTTGAGTTTTTTTTATTGTTAATTTAATTTCTCTTGAGTTTTTTTGGTTACCTAGCTTAATTTCTAGATCTAGTTCTCCATGGATATGACCTCAATCTTACCGAGTTAATTGCTACATCGCACACTCGTGCACTTGCGAGTTAAAATAAACCGATCATAAAAACCGGTCAAGCAAGAACATAAATAAGATAAAAGTTAACTAAGTAAAGAAAAAAAATAAGAAGCATAAACAAGAGATTAATATAAGAAAAACTTAAGCATTATAATAAAGAGAGAGCAAGCACATGATTTTGATATGAAAATCAAGATGTCTAAATGCATGGCAAATGCCTCTTTTTATATATCAAAATTAGAAACTATTAATTTATTAACTAATTATTGAGTGGATAACCACATCTTAACTTAATGACAATCCTTATCTTTTTGTCTAAACGAAATGTCATTGTTAACATCAGAATTTGGATAGACTTGAATCATGAAAGTTCTAGGAAATTGTCTCATCTTTCCAACAAAAAAAAAAAATTAAGGTCATTTGAATTTTTAGAACTCGAAATATAAGATGATCACTGAACAATATCTAAGTTATAGGACAGATTCAGATTTCTCTTTTGATGCTAAGATTTGGATTTCCAAACGACAAAATTGAGTTTTAATCATGAAAGTTTTAGACCTATATCTTAGCTTTCCATCCATATAGAGCAGACTTATATCCAAGTTCTACAACTCCAAATATGACCCATTGACTGAACAATGTTTCAGTTTAGACTGAACCAACATTTCTTTTCTAAGTTTAGCCCTCTCATTATCTTTTCACTTTCAATAGTTAAAACTCATCAATTAATCCCTTAATTTATATGATAGACTGGTATTTAAAATAAACATTTACCATAAATTAAAGGTATTTTATGGTATCAAACTTGTTATTATAAAATATGTTTTAGTTAAGAAGTTATTAATACTTCAAGTACAAAATAATGATATAAAACCTTGATAAAAATATATTTTTTAATACTAATCAGCAACATGATAAAATTCATTGAACTCCTTTATAGAAATCCAAAGCCTATCAAAATTGTCTGATAGGCGTCTAAGATATAAGTTACAAGAATTTGTAAAGATAACCACTCCATAATACAATAACTTGTCAAAAAAAAAACTTCTTGCTTCGTCAAGCATCCCAACTTCAATCAGGACTTGAAAGAAAATATCGAATACATGGGGGTCTGAACCCCATTCCTTGTAAGTGTATATTAACCGGTCAACAAAATGAGTGAATGAAACACCAAAATCCAAATTGGGTTTTGATGAACAAGTTGAGCGTCTAAAATAATTAACTTATATCTTATTTGTATTCTTATCTTGCTTATTTATGTTTCTTTCTTTCATTATGTTTAGTTAAGTTTATTATGTCAAGGTGAAAAGGTTATACCAATGATGTAAGAATAAATATAGTATAAACTCAACATGGACCTTAATGTTTCATACTAACATGTTTTGTATTTGTTATCTTATTCACTCTTAATACTTTACTTGTTAAATGGTTAATCTATATTTATGTTGTATAACCCTTGGTACAACAAATACTTGACACTTTTATAGCCCAATCGTATGGTATAACCAATAATTGTGCTATGAAAGGAATTTGACTTGTTGTTAACAATTGTGCTATGAAAGAAATTTGACTTGTTGTTAACTTAAATTATAATCATAAATACCTGACAATATTTACAAGTATTAGCATTATTTGAAAAAGATAACTAATGTAATCATGTTAACCATTTATAATTCGATTGGAACCTTTGATTAAGAAAAAGAGTTTATACTATACTTATTTGAAATACCATTAATGGATCCTCTCACCTTGACAATTACTTTATCTTTGTTTAATTTTTACATTAATCTTACATCTTAAAGCTCTTCAACTCATCATCATCATTATAGTTAACCTCCTTGTGATTCGACCCCGGTCTTGCCGGGTTATTTATTACTTCGACACTCCTACACTTGGAAAAAGACATCAATCTTTTGATTGTGTCAATCAGCCCAACATAAAGAAGATGGGCTGGTACCGACCCAACATGAAAAATGGGCCGACACCGACCTAATATGAAAAATAGGCCAACATCTCATTCATGATATATTTCAAATATTGATGTAATGATGATGTTTCCACCATAGCGACATGAATCCAAAGCCTTCCTAGCAATATACTATAGGACGGGTGGATATCCATAACTTAGAATGCAACTAAGAACATTTATGGTCCCACATACACCTCTACCTCTTAAGTCCCAATGATCTACCTAGGCAAGCCATCATATGTTCTTACCATCATAGTCTTGATCATAAAACCAAGATTAATGCATGGCAAATACCTCCTTTTATAGGCCAAAATTTAGAATTATTGATTTATTGACGAATTGTTGAATGGGTAGCAATATCTTGACTTGATGACAATCCTTATCTTCTGTCTAAATAAAACATCATTGCTAACATCATAATTTGAACAGATTGTCTCAAGAACATATTGTCCAATGAAAGTTGTAGAAAATTATCTCAACTTTCCAATGAAAAAGATGAGGTCATTTGGACTTCTAGAACTCGAGATATATGCTGAATAGTGTTTGAGCTGCTGGACAAATTTTGACTTCTTCATTATTACTACAATTTGAACTTAAAAACAACCTTTTTGAATCTTGCATTCCGCATAAAAAATTTTAGGCCTATATCTTAACTTTCTATTTATATAGAGTATACCCAAATTCATATTCTACAGCTCCAGATATGACGCAATGACTAAACAGTGTTATAATTTGGATTAAACTAACATCTATTTTCTAAGCTTAACTCTCTCTTTGTCTTTTTAATTTCAGTAGTTAAACTCATCAATTAATTCTTTTATTTATGTGATAGACCTGCATTTAGGATGAATATTTACCATAAATTAAAGATATCTTATATTATTAGATATGTTATTATAAAACGTGTTTTAGTTAAGAAGTTATTGATACTTCAAGTGCAAAATGATGATATAAAACCATGATAAAAATGCACTTTTAAGTACTAATGATACTGGCCTATTTTCTTTATATTGGGTCCTGCTGACCCATTCCAATTAAATATACCGTAACAATACAAATAAGGAATTAAAATACCCGATTTTTGTCAATTGAAAAAAAAAATTGTGTGCATACAACCAAGTATCTTGAAACTAAAAAAACATATCGTGTTTTCTTATCATGCATAAAAAAAATATTTCAGCATGCACAAAGCTTTTATAACCATTTTATTAAAGTTAAGAGAACATTAGTCAATATTTAAAAAAAAAATATTTTTGTTTGTTTTTAATAATTAAGAGAACATTAGTCAATATTTCAAAAAAAAATATTTTTGTTTGTTTTTAATACTAGGGATTACGAATTTCTACGTAAAATATATTTCTAGTATAAAAATATTTTCATTAGACTATAAAAATAATGTAGTTTACCTTAGATATGGTGTATTTTAGGCGTTAATACTTTTTCTTTATACAACTAGTCTTCATATCCCATCTCTGAGACTAGTTAGAGTTTCTAGTGACCAAAATATTAAGTACTGACTTCCAATTTATATTTTTCTGATAAAAAATAAAAATTCTTTATCTCTTTATATTTTATTTGATAAACATATATACTTATAATTTTTTAGGATAAATAATGTCGCGATACTACACTTGGATTCACATCTGTAATTCTAATACATCAGTATTTAAAATTAGTGGTGTTTTCTTTCTTTAACATCCATGTCTGTCCATTTTCATATGGGGTGCCAAAGCATCAGGCCATTTAGATTGGTAAGTAGTTTCAACTATTTCTGCCTTATCATTTTCATATTCTATTTCCGGATAAATATCAAACCTTTAAGCGTATATCCACCAAAAACAAAATCCTCTGTACTTCACAGGGGAGCTAAGCACACAAGAAAACCAAAGAGAACCAAGTTTAAGAGAACCACAAGAACAACACTGGGCAGTCATGAATCATGATCAAGACCACCAAAGTACATCATATTCAACCAATCCATAAGAAAGATTACAGAGAAAAAAAAAAAACCAAAACCAGAATGAGCCGAGATATTTCAGAATCATGAAAAAAAAAAAGAAAAAAAACTCAGTTTTCTTGGAACCCAGCAACCAAAAATCACTGCCACCTTCAACTACCAAACGCCAATTGAGTTTTCCCTGTATTTTTCCTTTTGAAGCAATCAAGTGTTGTAAGACATGCATAATGCAATTATATTCGAATAGGTGCATGCCTATCTCTATATTTTTCTTTTTTTAAATATAATTTAAGTGTTCAAGAATTATTATATCAGATCAAATGTTATTCACATCTAATTCACAAGTTATACAAGTTAATTCATTAATCAATAAAAATAATGTTATTTTGAACTAAAATATAAAGAGTTAATTCATTAGTCAATAAAAATAATGTTATTTTGAACTAAATTAAATATAATTGAAGTGTTCAAGTGTTATAATCATTTTTTTAATATAATTGAAGTGTTCAAGTGTTATAAGACATGTTTCTTGGAATTGGCATGACAGCTTCATCAATCAGGTTGTGATTACCCTACCAAGTTTTTACCAAATCAAATTCCGTCAAAAAACCATCTAAAAATGGATACAACAGAAATTTGATGATTAAATACTCATTAAAAATTTCATGAAGAATGAAAATTAGATATTAATTAGGAACCAAAACAAAGCTCTTGATTATCTTCTTTGCTCTGTGCAATATTTTTGCCAAATTAAACTTAATCAATCGATCTTTTTATCCTTATTCTATCTCCATTGTTTTTCCGAAAGAAGAAATCCCAAACCATGAGGTACAAGAAACCCAGCACAGGCTAGCTCTTGCTTATCGAAACCCCTGGAACTGAGCGGGCTGGCCTCTCTGTTAATTTCTCCATTGCCTCGTGTATATAAAATCTTGATTCCCATGCCATGCATCATCTCACACTCATTTCTCAAACATGAGACTTCACAAGAAAAACAAACCTATTCAAGATCTAGACCAAAGCAATGTCAACTGATGAACTAGACCTAGAATCCAAAAGTGTTCAACTCTTATACCCAACATACACAAATGCATACAAAATCTTGGAAGAGATTGGTGGTGGAGGTGCTGGTGCCAGAATTCACAAAGGAATATGTGTCCACAAAGCAATATGTGTCCACAACCAGTGGAAGTCAAGTTTGGTTACAATCAAAATCATTGATCTTGAACAATCTCCAGCCGACTTGGTAAGGAGTAATGACTGTCTATGTTGATCTAAAAAATCTTGCATAAAATGCAAAGCAAAACTATTGCTTTTCTTTCTCAATTCTGTTCAAAAAACAATTCTCTATTGCTTCATCACAGAGCTCAAGTGCAGTTTCCATGTTCCCTTCTTCGTAGCTTATATCCACAAAAAGGTTGTATATTTCTGCATCAGCAGCCATCCCTTCTCTTCTCATCTCTTCAAATAGTTCTCTAGCCTCTGAAATCTTTTTCTTCTTGAAAAAACCCTTGATGATGGAATTGTAAGAACTAGCTGTGAGATTAAACCCCTTCTCAGCCATTTCTTTGTGCAAAAACCATGCTTCTTTCATATTCCTTGCTTTACAATGTCCTTTTATCAAAATATTATAGGTGTTGCTATCAGGCATTACTCCCCGTGCACACATTCCCTTATAAATCTCTGTAGCGCCACGCATATTATTTCTAATGCAGTGCTGCTTCATAAGAGAATTGTAGGTGGTGGTATTTGGCATTATACCCTTCTCCAACATCCATGCTAGTAGCCTCTCACCATCTTCCAGCATTCCTGACATACAAAACCCATTCATGAGCACATTGAATGTAACAACTGTGGGTTGAAGTCCTCTATCCAGCATTTCCCGCAGAAGCTCATGAGCCTTAACCATCTCCCCTGTCTTACAATAAGCATCCATTAACGTGGTAAAAGTAATGGTATCAGCATGCATGCCGGCCACCTCCATTTCTTCCATCAACTTTACTGCTTGCCTGATATTTCCTGATTTACAAAGGCCATTAACAAGTGAGTTATAAGTGCAGATATTCAATTGAAGACCCTTTCCGCACATTTCATGAAGGAGCTCGTTTGCTGTATCTACCTGTCCAAGCTTACAAAGGCCATCAGCAAGTGCAGTGTATGTGACAACATTTGGAGTCAGCCCACTTTGGACCATCTGGTTGTGAAGGGAAAAGGCCTTTTCCATCTCCCCTGACTTACAATAGCCATCAATAAGAGTTGTATATGTAACTTCATCTGGTTCCACTCCTCTGCTAAACATTTTGTTAAAGACCTTATCTGCTTCCATCATCTTTCCACATCTAAAAAGCCCACAAATAACAACAGTATATGCTATAAAATCAGGAACAATTCTCTGCTTCTCCATTTCATCAAACAACTTGTAAGCAGCTTGGATATTCCCTAACTTGCAGAAACCATCAATTAGAGTTGTGTAGACCACGGTGTCAGGAACTATTCTTTGGTTTATCATCTCCCTCAAGACCCTTTCAGCATCATCAACTTTACCACTCTTACACAGAAGAAGGATTATGCTGTTGTAGGTATACAAGTTTGGCTTCAGTCCCTTCATTTGCATTTCTTGGATGAGCTTCAGCACCTTTTGCAGCTCCCCACCAAGGCAATACCCATTGATTACAGTACTATAACTTACAACATCAGGAGCATCGCCTCTAAACTTCATTTGAATAAGCAAACAATGGGCTTCTTTAACTCTTCCTAACCGACAAAGAGAATTAATAATGATGTTGCATGATGCAGTATTCCAACAGACACCAACCTGAGGAAATTCATTGAATACCTTTATAGAAATCCAAAGCCTATCAAAATTGTCTGATAGGCGTGTGAGATATAGGTTACAAGAATCTGTAGAGATAACCACTCCATACTTCAATAACTTGTCAAAAAAACTTCTTGCTTCGTCAAGCATCCCAACTTCAATCAGGACTTGAAAGAAAATATCGAATACATGGGGGTCTGAACCCCATTCCTTGTAAGTGTATATTAACCGGTCAACAAAATGAGTGAATGAAACACCAAAATCCAAATTGGGTTTTGCCCAAAAATCACAAATAAGATCATGAGCCAATTTTAGATCCTTTGAAGCCACAGCAATCTGAACAATTATGCAACGGGCTTCAAGGTTTGGGTCTCTGCGCAGGCATGCCCAGTCAAAGAAATCTAAAGCCAATTTATAATCATGTCTGATGTTCATGAGAACCCAAATTAGGTGGTCAGACCTAAACTTGGACTCATACGGTTTTAGAATGTGCCAGAGGGGCTCAGAGTGACGCAACTTTATTGTATTTGAGATTTGATGAACAAGTTGAGCATCTAAAATGGCAGGCTTTTTTGGAGAATAATTGGGAAAAGGTCTGGTATTGGATGAAGAATGAAGACTTTGGCTCAAATATCTTCCAACAAGGAACGGTAAACGAATCGGAGAGAAACCCAAGCAGACATGACAAGAAAAGTGAGGAAAAGAATATCCCAAGAAAATAATGGCACACCTCCTCATGTCTATCAGAGAAACCCATCACAATAAAATTTGAAAATCTGCGGGTGACAGTACCTTGGCTTCCCTCCATGTAGAAAAAGCAGGACAAAGAGTGTTCATCACTCCATCACCTGCAAATTAGTAACTATCAACCACAACTTAAAACAAACAATCTGGGATGAGTTAATACTACTTGGTTTTTTGAGAAACTGTAACAATAACTTTTCCAATAATCATTACCATAAGAAAATTTTCTAGTTATGTTTGCAAGAAACCAACTAAAGAAAAAAAAATTAATAGCGATTCCACTCGTGCAAAAAATACTAAAAAGCAATGCACCTTCATTTAAGGCCTCAGTTTGTTTTGTTGGGAAAGGTTGAGCTCCTATATGTCTCATTTCGAAACCAATAAATATTGCTAAACTCCGGCAATGTTAACTACACACCAAAATAAAACCTTTATGCACTAAGCTAGGACTTCAATGAGCCAACAAGGACCAGCTTGAAACAAGTTTGGCATAAAAAAGACATACATTGGTTCCAACACCAAGCATTTTGTATCTGCATAATTTAAAACATCCAGCAGGTATGCCTTTACAACTCTAAAGAGTTTTTCAAAACGATTCCTTATAGGCATTCTATCGAACAGCTGGTGAACGATATAAAAAACCTCCAGCAAAACCAATATGCCAGGTGAGATGATATAAAAGCAAGCCCAGATGTCATTTCTTTCTTGTTTAATGTTTTACATCAGATAATTTCAAAGTTCTAATTCAATTAGAAACTCAAAAACAAAAAGAAAAAAAAACATTTTTTAGCGGAAACGCATAAACTAGGAAAGGTTAGATAGATAGATAAATACCTTGAAAGAAGAAAAGTAATGGTTTCGATACTTGCTTGAGCTATAACGCTTTCGCTATCGGAATACGTCAATATGCTTTGCCCTCCAAAAATCAACAACTGCGAGTATCATCACCATTTTTACATGTACATAACCGTGGACTTAGGAAAAGGATATGTTTGTCGCCCAAACAATCACGCATGTTACAACTGGATCCTACACTATCGATTATCTCAATCAAATTCTCCACCTCTTCAAATTTTGATCAATCAGTCTTGTCTACTGTACATTTAACGAAACGTTGTTATTTTATTATTGACTCAGGTTACCATACAACTCAATATCTCGAGCCTTTAGTTATGTCTGACCCGAGACGAATTTTGACAACTACATTACTTTATTTGTTTTTGTTTTTGTAAAGTATTTTTTAAAAATATTAAAAAAATATATCTTTTTAATTACTTCAAATTAATATTTTAATATGTTTTTATATTATTTTAATATGTTAATATTAAAAATAATTTTTTTAAAAAAAAATATTTTAATATATTTTTTAATAAAAAGTACTTTGAAAAGCAATTACAATTATATTTCCAAATAAACTTTAAATAGTTAAGTGATAAGCATATATGTTTACTTATTTAATTAAAAATTTTCAAATTTTATAATTATTTTATATATATATTAATTATTAAATATTTTAATTTGCATGGTTTTCACTCATTCATCAGGACAACTTTTTATATTAGATATCGGATCAGAATGAGTAATGTTTTTCCATATTTAATTGATGCAAAGAAAAATTAACATAAAAAATATCAGGTACAAAAACATAAAATTATATAAAAAGGGATCATGTGGAAACCTTGATTCAAATTTTTATTATTGAATATTTTTTCTTCAAGTATTTTATTCAAATACAAACTAAACAATCTTTTTATAATAATCTCGAGCCTCCATTGAATAAGAAAAAAAACCTCCTATACTAAATACAAAGAATATTAATACTATAAAAAATATGTTCTAAACTAAACAAAAATAAAAATAACCAAGAAAATAAATAATATACTTTAAAAATCCTTCTTATTAGTGGTGTAGATGGAAGGTTAAAGACAACAACAAACTAGAAACATATAATTTTTTATAAGCGAAAGGAACTGCAAATGTGAACCTCAAATTCTTTGGTTTATTCTCTTAAAATAGTAATATTGAAGTTCAATATCCTAGAAGATATACAAAGCCTTTTTGAGCCATCACTTTGATTTAGCATAATTATATATCCTTTTAGGTTTAAACCTATCTCATTAGTCCCTAAATGCATCTGCTAGATCATTCACATAATCTATCTAGGACAGATATTTATCTAGCTATAACAGACTCACATTTGACTGCTTAGAATCATTCATTATCACAAGTCTGACTACATCAATTAGTCTTCTAGTTTGGAAGAACTTGTCATCGAGTTCAAATTATTCTTGTCTCGGTCTCATGGATGTTCGATCTAGACTCTCTAACCTTTTCCCTTTTTTTGCTTTAAGTGTGTTACAATTTTAGATGTCAACTTCAATCACTTCATATTATATTTGCATAAGAAACATTAATTGATAAATGATTTCTCTTCTAGTAGCTTCTAGAGTAATGAATTGCAAATCTCAAACTTGTTTCATTATTATATATTACATTCATATAACCTTCAAATAAATCTACATTTGTGATAATAAAAAACTTGTAATCAAAATAATCAACATAGAATAAATCAACAATTTTTTTTGTTGAGCACCTTCCATATTCTCTTTACACATCTTTAATTATCAATTATGATATTATTAATGTCATTATAACTATTATTATTGTCATTATATATAATATTTTTATCAATATAATCATCATGAAAATAAATATCATAATCAGTGCAAAATATCAATCCAGATATATCTCATCATAAATAGGATCACTAAAATCTTTATGATACTCATCTTGATTAAGAAGTTACTTGTATCTTTAAAATGGTTCTCAAAATTGGTCATGGATTCGTAATCTCCCTTCTCACGTTCCTCTGATTTTTTTCTTCTTTATCTTTACCAATTGATGAGATGATTTTTCAACTTGCCTCTACATGTTTATTATTTTTAGACAAGAGGTTAATTTTTGTAACTTGTCTCTACATGTCTTTACCACCAGTTTCTAAACCCGTTTTCCCTAAGAAAAAACCATTTAATCCTTTACTATATGAGCATGTTGATTAGTACTTAAAAGTATAATTTTATCAAGGTTTTATATCATTATTTTGAACTTGAAGTATCAATAACTTCATAGTTAAAGCATGTTTTATAATAACATATTTAATAATATAAAATACCTTTAATTTATGGTAAATATTCATCTAAATGCAGGTTTATGACATAAATCAAGGGATTGATTAATGAGTTTAACTATTGAAATTGAGAAGACAAAGAGAGGGCTAAGCTTAGAAAAGATATGTTGATTCAGTACAAACTGGAACACCATTTGGTTATTGGATTGTAAGTTGTATATTGGATTACTATATTATTTATGTTCTTTTGTTAAAGGTAACAACCAAGGGAAAGGAATAGTATATAATTTGTAAAAAAAAAAATTAATGATAATAAAAACATAGAGAAGTTTGGTTTCGTAGCCTCCCTAACCTTGACAATTAAGCCCAAAGGGGTATTTTAATACCTAATACCCCTAAAGTCAACTAACTTGAGAGCTATTGGCCTAGTGCTTGTTATATGATTTAAGGAGAAAAGAACAAACATTGTACTATCTACATATCAGTATTTGTAACCCGAGTGTATTTGTAACCTGAGTAACTAAGCTCGAAGGGGTGTCTCAACACCTAATGTCCTAAGACCAACTGGTGTGGGAGTCATTAGCCTAAAACTCATTACATAAGTTAAAGATGCATTGTGTTTTAAGTTATATGTATATATATGTTAAAAAAAAGGAAAACAAATCCCAACTCAGGAAAGTTAACCCTAAACATTAGAATAAAATTTTATTTTCTTCCAAATAAAGCCTCATAACTATATGTTGATATATTAAGCATAAAAGGAAGGTTTATTAATATCTTGTTTAAGAGGTATGAACCAGATATATAAATTTAATGAGAGTTTGTTTATTTACATAGATTAATAAAAGTTGAATGATGAGTGCCTTGCTTTGTGGAACTTGCAAATTATTTTTCTATTTTAATGCTTTGATTATTAGGGACTAGTAATAAGCTGGTTGGGGTGTGTGATTAGTACTTAAAAGTGCATTTTTATCAAAGTTTTATATTATTATTTTGCAATTGAAGTATTAATAACTCCTTAACTAGAACATGTTTTATAATAACATATCTAATAATATAAGATACCTTTAATTAATGATAAATATTCATCTTAAATGCAGGCTTATCATATAAATTAAGAAATTGATTGATGAGTTTAATTACTGAGATTGAGAAGACAAAGAAAGGGTTTATCTTAGAAAAGAGATGTTGGTTCAGTCCAAACTGGAATACCATTCGGTTATTGGATCATAACTGGAGATGGGAATTTAGATTTAGATCTACTCTATATGGATGGAAAGCTAAGACATAGGCCTAAAACATTTATGAAGAGTCCAAGATTCAGAAAGGTCATTTTCAAGTTCAAATTGTAGCAACAATGAAGAAGTCCGAATCCGTCGTGCAGCTTAGACACTGCTCAGTGTTCAGCCCATATTTCGAGTTCTAGAAGTCCAAATACACTATTTTTTTTATGTTGAAAAGCAAAGATAATTTCCTAAAACTTTCATAAAGACAATTTGTTCAAATTCTAATGTTAGCAATGATGTATTGTTCAGAAAAGAAAATAAGGATTGTCACCAAGTCAAAATATGATCACCCACTCAATAATTAATCAAAAATCAATAGTTTAAAATTTTGGCCTATAAAAAGAGGCATTTATCATATATTTAGACATCTTGGTTTTCATATCAAGATCATATTCTTGGTCTCTTTTTTAATATTTTTGTAATGCTTAAGTTTTGCTTTTATTAATCTTTTGTTTCTACTTCTCATTTAATTTACTATACTTAGTTAACTTATATCATGTTTATATTTTTACATTGTTTATTAAAGTTTTTTTTCTTTGTTATGTTTAGCTAAATTTGTTATATCAAGGTGAAAATGTTGGACTAATGATGTTATGATAATAAGTATAATATAAATTTAACGTGAACTTAATGCTTATATCCTAAACAACTTGTTATTAACATGTCTTATCATTTATATCTTATTAATTCTTAATACATTGCTTGTTAAATGGTTAATCTAGATTTGTTTTGTATAACATTTAGTATAATAAATGCTTGTTACTTTCATAGTCAACCATATGGTATAACCTACACATGTGCTATAAAAGGAACTTGATTTGTTGTTAACATAAGTTAGCATCATGAATTCCTAACAATATTTAAAAGTTTGGTGTTACTTAAATAAGATAATTAATATGATCATGTTAACAATTTATAATGAACTATTAATGACAAATCACCTGATTGGAATTTTTTTTGTGAGTGGTTTGAAGTTGAGTAATAAAAAGAGTTTATAATGCATTTATTTTTAATACCATTAGTGGATCCTCTAACCTTAACATTTATTTTTATCATTGTTTAATCCTCACATTAATCTTACAT
>NW_011500380.1:130505-136562 GCF_000495115.2 Populus euphratica
ATTATTATTATTATTATTATTATTATTATTATTTATAATTTATATAGTTAACCTCCATGTGGTTCGACCTCAGCCTTGCTGAATTATTTATTACTTCAACACTCCTATACTTGGGATAAAACATCAATATTTTGGTCGTGTCGCATGTTCTATTCTATGACAACCTCTTCCATTCAATGTTATTCAAGATCACACAACAACTAACCACCATGAATCGTTGAGTTATGATAACATTTAATATAGACGAAAACAACATAAGAAAGACATCAAGCACAAAAAACACATAATTATATTAAAAAAATTCACATAGAAACCCTAATTCAAAATTTTATTATTGAATGTTTTATCTTCAAGTAGTCTCCTCAAACATAAACTAAACAACCCTATTTATAATAATCCCAACCTAGATTAAATGAGAAAAAAATAAATTAAACTCTTAAATTATATAGGAAAAATTAATAACATGAAAAATATTTTTTAAAACTAAATAAAAATAAAAATAATTAATGAAACAAATTACAATTAAGACAAAAACTAAAACGCTTGATGAATTCACTATTTTATCTATCGTACACATAAAGACAATTGTAAAGATGATCCATATGGTGCAATTCATGATCTCAAGTCTTACCTTTAGGATTTGTGTAGTGTAGGCTATCTTTGCTTTTGGTTGGGCAGTGCTGCATGTCTATTGTTCTTGTTTGTATTGGGAAAATCTTATGGTTGTTATTGGGTTGTTGTCACAAGGAACAAGGTGTGTGGGAGTGACAATTAGGAACTTGCATTTTCATGATTGAGAGCTTAATGCTTCTGCTTTAGTTGTATTGTCTATATTAAAAACTCTGAAGTGCTTACCTGTTTTCTTTCTCTACTACCCTCTCTTTTCTTTTCTTTTCTTTTTTTTTTCCTTTACCAACTCTTACAATAGCTTTAAAAAAGAGCATCCTTCCATTGAAATTGCTTATAATCTCACTGTTGGTTTTTTTTTTCCCATGAAAGTGACCATCTCTAGACCAATACTCTTCACCAGATTTTTCTTTATTTCTTGTAGAGGATTAATCACTGCTCATATAACCCCTCATTACTTAATCAAGAAAGTGAACATCACTAAACCAATACTCTTCACCGGTTTTTTATTTATTTCTTGCATAGGATTAACCACCACTCATAAAACCCCTCATTAATTAATCAAACCTTAATTAAAGCTTAAGTTACACTCCCTCAGATCTTGAGTTCATGACCAAAGAAAAGAACCGAGACAAATGCGACATAGGTCGAATAGAAAGGAGGAGAGGTCTTGGTGGCATAGTAGGTTGGTACATAAATTGGAGTGAACATCAGAGCAATAGGGTGAACAGAGAAGAAAGTGAAGGCTAGATCTAAAATGAAAAATGAAGGTTGGTTTTGAGAGAGATTTTTGGTTGTTAGTGATGATTTTTAAAGTTTGAAAATGGGAGATTTTGAGAGAGAACAACAATTAAAGGTAGCTGAGGCAAGAGTGGGATAGGGAAGGAAATGGACAACGTTGAGGGTACACACATAAGGTTCTTGGAATTCAAAGGCTGACATGTTATAATACTAGAATGCAAACCCAATAAAATAAAAGATAAGAAATAAGAGATAAGATAAAATGAGAAATGAGAAACATAAGAATTTACATGGTTCACCCAAATTTGGCCACATTCACAAGCAAATATAAAATGATTTTACTAAGTAATGTAAGAATTACAACCTCTCTCTACTAATAAGAGAACAATTGAGAATCTAGCTATTAATAGGAGAAAATACCTCACTTACTCTTTCACATACTTCTCACAACTTTGTGAGATCACTTTCCTTCTTACTCTCCATTTTTTCTCTCTTGCGGTGCATCTTAAGGCTTGGATATAGGCATCCATGCCTTTGTCTTACAAAAGACATGAGGCATTAATTGGTGTTATAAGTAGCATCGAATTGGTGCCTAACATTGTTGACTTAGGCAACACCAATTAATGCTCAGCTAACTTTACATTATCTCACTTGAAGACTTTGATAATTTAATCAAGTCTTCACACACCCAACTAACTTTACATTCTCTCACTTGAAGACTTTAATAATTTAATCAAGTCTTCACACTTCATCATCTTGTGATTCTTCTATTCTTTTTATACTTGTCATCTTCATGCTACATACATTTCTACTAAGCCATAAGAGGACCTGCACCATATATACTTGTTAGTGTTGATTGGTTTGGTCAAAACATCTTCTAGGTTTTTCTTTGTGTAAATCTCCTGAAAATCCACACTTTCATTTTCCATCACTCTATGTACAAAGTGATACTGAACATCTATGTTTTTTGTTCTTGAATAAAATGTTACATTCCTTACAATATGCAAGACACTCTAACTATCACAATATAAAGACATCTTCTTTTATTTCTTCTTAAGCTCCTCCATAAGTTTTCTTATTCATATTGCTTCTTTACAAGCTTGTGTAGCTATCATATACTCAACTTTTATTATAGATAACACTACAACAGTCTAAAGTTTAGAGACCCAGCTTATAGCTCCTCCTATAATTACAAACATATAGCCTATAGTGAATTTTCTTTTTCTCAGGGTCATTAGCAAAATCTGAATCAACAGAACATCTGACAATAAATTCTAATCCTCTATAATGTAATGCAGCATCTGAGGTACCCTCGATATATATCAAGATCCTCTTAATAGTATTCTAATACTCTCTACTATGATTTTTCACGTATTGACTAACTATTCTCACTGCTTATGCAATGTGTAGTCTTGTATATATCGCGACAAATATTAAACTTTCCACTACTAACGTATACAATACTCGAGACATCTTCATTCTCTCTGTTTCATTCCTAAGAGACATACTTGAGGATAATTTCAAGTTAATAGGATATGGAGGTCGAAATTGGCTTACAATCTTATATGTTGAAGCATCATAAAATTTGCTTAAAATAATTCTTCTAAGAAAGCCAAATCTTCCTTTTACTTCTGTCTCGGTGAATTTGTATCCTTAGAATCTTGTTTAGTGGTCCCAAAACCTTTATATCAAATTTCTTAGCCAATTGTGCCTTCAATTCTTGTACTCAATCTTTTTTGAAGCCTATTAACAATATGTCATTCACGTACAATAATAAAATGATATGAAATCATCATCTTTTTCAAATCTCTTGTAATATGTACAATGGTCTAAATTGAGTTTGTTGCATGTAAGACTAATTATGAAGGAATCAAATCTCTTATACTAACACTTTGACACCTGTTTGAGACCATATAGAGATTTATTCAACTTGTAAACTGATTAGTACTTAAAAGTATATTTTTATTAAGGTTTTATATCATTATCTTTCATTTGAAATATCAATAACTCCTTAACTAAAACATGTTTTATAATAATAAGTCTGACACCATAAGATACCTTGAATTTATGATAAATGTTCATCTTAAATGCAGGCCTATCACATAAATAAAAAAATTGATTGATGAGTTTAAGTACTGAAATTGAAAGGACAAAGTGAGGGCCAAATTTAGAAAAAAGATGTTGGTTCAACCTAAACTGAAACACTATTCAGTCATTGGGTCATATCTGAAGCTGTAGATCTTGGATTTAGGTTTGCTCTATATGAATGAAAAACTGAGACATAGACCTAAAACATTTATGGGAAGGCAAACTCAATTATGCTGTTTAGAAGTCAAAATCTTAGCAACAACGGAGAAGTCCAAATCTGTCCTGCATCCTAGACACTGTTCAGTGTTCTACCCATATCTCAAGTTCTAGAACTCCAAATAACCTTAATTTTTTTTTTTGTTGGAAAGATGAGATAATTTTCTAAAACTTTCATGATTTAAGTATGTCCAAATTTTGATGTTAGCAATGATGTTTTGTTCATACAAGAAAATAAGGATTATCACCAAGTTAAGATATAGCCACCTACTCAACAATTAATCAATAAATTAATAGTTTTGAATTTTAGCCTATAAGAAAAAGGTATTTGTCATGCATTTAGGCACTATGATTTATAAATCAAGATCATGTCATTGCTTTCTCTTTATTGTAATACTTAAGTTTTTCTTATATTAATCTTTTGTTTATACTTCTCATTTAAAAGCTGAGACATAGACCTAAAACATTTATGGGAAGGCAAACTCAATTATGCTGTTTAGAAGTCAAAATCTTAGCAACAACGGAGAAGTCCAAATCTGTCCTGCATCCTAGACACTGTTCAGTGTTCTACCCATATCTCAAGTTCTAGAACTCCAAATAACCTTAATTTTTTTTTTGTTGGAAAGATGAGATAATTTTCTAAAACTTTCATGATTTAAGTATGTCCAAATTTTGATGTTAGCAATGATGTTTTGTTCATACAAGAAAATAAGGATTATCACCAAGTTAAGATATAGCCACCTACTCAACAATTAATCAATAAATTAATAGTTTTGAATTTTAGCCTATAAGAAAAAGGTATTTGTCATGCATTTAGGCACTATGATTTATAAATCAAGATCATGTCATTGCTTTCTCTTTATTTATTATTTGTTAATAATTTATAATTAGATTGGAACCTCCTTTGTGTGTGGTTTCCAATTAAGTAATAAAAAAAAGTATACTATAATTGTTTGAAATACCATTAGTGAATCATTTGACCTTGACCTTGACATTTATTTTTATTATTGTTTAATCTTCATATTAATCCTATATCTTAAAGTCCTCTTTAACTAATTATTATTGTTATTATTATTATTATTAACCTCTCTCTAGTTTGTTCTCGGTCTTACCGGGTTATTTATTACTTCGACACTCCTACACTTGGAAGAAGATATCAATCATTTGATCATGTTATAAATCATAAAAAATTATTGAGACTAGTTTCTTCATTTCAATATAACTAATTATCCATATGTATAATAACTATGTGCAGCATCTTATTACTCATTTTTCAGTTTTTCTATAATGATTAAGGGTTAGGATAGTTTCAACCAATATAGCAGTAATATGGTTAATCTAGATATTTTCATACTCAACAAACACAATGGCAACTTCTAAAATGATTACACTCACTAACCTTGGAAACAACATAAAGCCAAATATACCTAAAGTAACTAGTTTGTCCTTTTCTATTAGGGATCCATGTTGTGACTTTTTTCTCTCTAACTCGGCTTCTAATAGTTTTTACTTCAATTCTTCTCTAAAAACTTAGTCAGATTATGAATTTTAAGCAATTTTAACGATTTAGGAATTACGTTGTCATCTTTTAAAGGGAAATAAACGTCATACAAATGGTTGAGAAACTCTAACAACATTTCATATTCTTCTATAATATGATATAAATCTACATTTTTGAAAGAGAAACACTCATAATCAAGATCCCTAAAGTTAATAAGAGCTTTAACTATCAAGTTCAATACTTCTACCCTCATGATTTCTATCAATCGCCATATTTCTTAAAGAATGCAACCTCATTAACATTTTGAATATAAGCAATCAATATCTTCACCTTATTTACTATACAATTTAAGGTCTTGATCGACGACAGTTTTCTTGCATCACATCTAGGGTAGTCTCTTTCTGATAGTTGTAATAATTCAAAAATTTACCCATATTCTATAGTACTAAATTCAACAATGATAGTCATCTTATTGTTCATGTAATTCAAGATGTTTTATGGTTAGGCTCATACTTGATACAAAGCAGCTATTATAAAGCATAAAAGGCAGGTTCTAGTTATTCTACGTAAGATAAATGATAGGTTTACTATTTGGTCTTTAAAAAGGATCTCTTGTTGTCATAGTGATTACCCTTGAGAAACTAATATGAGGGTTTAATAGGTAATGATATTGTACATGTACCAATCATTATTAATCTAAACACTCAGTAAAGAGTTAGGGTTAATGACACGACTAAAAGATTGATATCTTCTCCCAAGTGCAAGAATGTTGAAGTAATAAATAACCCGCCAAGATCGGGGTCGAACCATAGGGAGGTTAATTGTATAAATTATAGATAACAATAACACAACAACAAGAATAATAATAATAATGGTGGTGGTGG
>NW_011500380.1:136845-141180 GCF_000495115.2 Populus euphratica
ATGCATGTCAAATGCCTCCTTTTATAGGCCAAAATTAGGAACTATTGATTTGATGACTAATTGATGAGTGGGTGGTTAACTCTTGACTTGGTGACAATTCTTATCTTCTCTTGTCTACCTAAAATATCATTGATAACGTCGAAACTGGAACCAATTGATCATATGAAAGTTGTAGAAAATTGTCTTATCTTTCTAAGAAAAAAATAGAGGTCATTTGGACTCCTAAAACTCCAAATATGGGCCAAACATTGAATAGTGTGCGGTCTGTAGGACATATTTAGACTTCTTTGTTGTTGCTACAATTTGGACTTGAAAATGACATTTTTAAATCTTGGGCTTGAAAATTGTAGACCTATGTCTTACCTTTCTATCCATATAAAGTAGACCTAAATCCGAGATCTACAACTCCAGATATGACCCAATTATCGAACAGTGTTTCAGTTTGGACTACACCAACATCTCTTTTCTATGTTTGGCCATCTCTTTGTCCTTTCAATTTCAGTTCTTAAATTCATCAATCAATCCTTTTATTTATGTGAAGGCCTACATTTAAAATGAACATTTATCACAAATTAAAGGTATCTTATCTTATTAGATATGTTATTATAAAACATGTTAAGGAGTTATTGATACTTCAAGTGCAAAATAATGATATAAAATCTTGATAAAATGCACTTTTAAGTATTAATCAGTTAACACAAACTTAAACCTTGTCTAGAAGTTTTAAGGTAAGTTGCTTGTCCTCCACCTAATCTGAAGCTTCATTGTGTGCTCTCACAAGTAATATCAGTGATGCATGAATATCTTTACACGATAGGATGCAAAAAGAATACATGCTAAAGCTCTTAAACAAAGTAAATCATTCATAGCGAAAAAATAAACAAAAATCAATTTTCATAAAGCATAAATAAATAAAACAAAACTTAGTCCAAAGATATCTAGTGGAGTTGCCATCCTATCGTACCCTCCTCACAGGAGCATGACATCGTAGCAATCCTTTCTAGGTGTGCTTGAGTTTTTGATTAATAAGGAGTCACCACCTATTATTATACTTACTAGGAACCCTAATTAGTTTTTTAGAGATTTTAGGCAAAAGACTTGTTGTATAAAGAAAAGGTATTAGCACTCATAGTATGCCTTACATGAGATAAACTACATTGTTTTTTCTTTGTTTGGTATGGTCAAATGATGTCTCTATTTCTATTAGCCTAATATGGTGGGTTTGCTACGATAAACAAACCCTAGTTTCCTAGGTTAAGGATTTGGTCTAGAATGGTGAAATGTCCTCAACGATAACCCTATTATCGTTGATGTTTTTTTAAGGATAAACTTGAAATTTTTTACTATTACACTATTCTAAATAATATTTCAGATAAAATTCTTTATAGTTTTTTATTCTTATATTATGAGTGAATGAGTTATATTATTCCCAATGATATTTTGGATATTAACCTCATACAAACTTTTTATCCTTATATTAAAGTAATTAATAATAAATTATTACCCTTGATAAAATTCTGAATATTAACCTCATTTAGGTTTTTTATCCTTATATTAAAAGTGAATAATATTTTCATGCCAAAAATAAAACTTTAAGGTTTTTAAAATATAGGCTAAAATCCTTTAGAATTTTTCAAACTTGGTGTAAAATCTATGTAATATTTTTTTAAGACATGCTAAAATATTCATTAATTTAAAGGTGCCAACTCGATCAGCTAAAAATCTGTCAATTTAGTAATGGCTGGTCAGGAACAAAATATTGTTAAGTTCATTAAATAAAATGGGATGTAAACATTTGGTGGGAGTAGCTAATTTTTGTAGAATGAGTGTTTCTTAATCAAATGATGGTTGTCATAGCTTTAGAGGTGATCGGAGATACCACATTCATTTGCTTAAAAATGCCTACTCTTTCAGCTAAAACTAAAAAAATAAAAAATAAATAAATAGTGGTTGAATGACATGTTGTATAAGTTAAACCCTAAAAATTAAAGGTTTTTTTTTTTAATTTAGGAATTAACAAACTTCAATTTAATCTTTCCTTCCAATTACTTTTAATTGCACTTGTAATTCACTCACAACTTTTAATTTCATGCAATTCCACTCTTAGCAAACTCAATAGTCAGCCTCAAACTTTAACATCTTTTCTGATTAAGTTATTGGTTCATAATTTATTAAAATTGACACTCAATTAACTATCAAACTTTCAATTATCTTCAATTTGGCCCCTGATTTTGTTGATTTAAGTCCTTAAGGTCTCACACCTTTTACAGTTTGGTTCTTGGTTTTTAATTTTTCAATCATGTCCCTAATTTCTTATCAAATTTCAATAACTTTACAATTAAACCCCCGATTAGCTTTTCAAAATTGCAATTCAACCCTCAAACTTTAATTACTTCCATATATAGCCCATATTAAATTCGAAAACAAATTTTCCTTGCAAATAAAGTTGTAATAAATTCAATTAAACCCTGAATAATTTCAATTGAGTTATTAACACTCAATTTTGATTTTTTTTTCTTCCTAAATTGATTGTCTTATAAAAAGAGCCTTTATCAGTCAAAATTAAACCATCAATTTTTTAACTTTAGATATTTTGATCCTTCTTAACCATGTTTTGGCAATTTTTTGAACATTTTTCATGTTCTTTCCATTGATATATTTTTTTCAAGTTTTTTTCATTAATTGTTTTTGTATTTTTTTTTGTATATTTATATGGGGTCCCAAGATGAGTAACAACACTATTTAAGAATAGATGAAATATTTTTTTTTTAATTTACTTAGGATAATGAATCCTCTCTTTATTACTCAAATACCTTCATATAATTTATGTTATAACCACTATATACTAGCTTGCTACCCTTGAGTAGAATATGTGATTAGGATCAGAGCAAAATATCCTATATAAGATAACTGAGTGATATCAAGTCTAACGATCCTTTATATAACTATCATTAGAGCCTTTCCATAGACATAAGTGATTTCTCCATATGAAATTTTCTTATGGATCATTTCAGTATACATATCATCTAACAAACACCAGCACATTAATTTCATGTATTTCTCATACTTCAATTTATAAGAGTAGCTGTTTATTTTCATAAAGGAAGGAATATAGTATGCACTAGTCTCAAGAACTCTAATTAATGTCCAATCTTAATAGATCTTTGACTAGGAACATTTAGGAACCATATTTTAATGCAATAGAGATCTCATTATTATAACAATTTTATAATTTTATTTGTAAAATATTTGTTTCGTGAACTGTATCTTTATTCTAGTTTTATTAATTAAACAATAGATTCATTAATCAAATATAAATAAATATAAAAAATATAGAAAATCTTTATTAATAATAAATATATTTTTCATGAATAAAATTAACATTATACATAACCAACTGGACGCGGGCTTCACTCTAATGTTTTATGTTGTTAGAAAAAAGAAGAAAAAAAAACAAAGAGAGGTCTAGTTGTAGCTGCAGTACCAACCCAATATCAATGGTAAGAGCTTTCTGTTAGTTCTTTCAAACAAGCTAGTAGGTGCTCTAGTACTCTTTGTCGTCAATCTTGATATCAGACAAAACCTACAAGTGTACTAGTGAGGGGGTTTATGTTCTTAATTAAATGATATTTTGACAAAGCGATTTCAGCTGAAGAGGCTACATGTTTAATGCATACAAATATATTTTTATCAAGATTTTATATCATCATTTTGTACTTAAAAATCATTAAATTCCTTAATTTAAGCATATTTTATAATAACAAGTTAAATTCTTTAATTTAAGCATATTTTATAATAACAAGTTTGATAATATAAGATAACTTTAATTTATGGTAAATTCTCATTTTAAATGCAGGCATATCTTACAATTCAAAGGATTGATTGATGTGATTAACTATTGAAAGTGAAAGGACAAAGAAAAAGTAAAGCTTAGAAAAGAGATGTTGATTTAATTTAAATTGGAATTCTATTCAGTCATTGGGTCATATCTGGAGATGTAGATTTTGGATTTTAGTTTGGTTTATATGGCTCGAAATCTAAGACAGGTATAAAACATTCATGAGAGTCCAAGACTCAATTTCACCGTTTGGAAGTTCAAATCTTAGCATCAAAAGAGAAGTTTGAATCTGTCCTGCAGCCTAAACACTGTTTAGTGTTCAGTCCATGTCTCAAGTTCTAGAAGTTCAAATGCACTGATTCTTTTTGTTTTTTTTTTAAAGCTGAGACAATTTCTCAGAACTTTCAGAAAGACTATCTATTCAAATTATAATATTAGCAATGATGCTTTCTATAGACAAGAAGATAAAGATTGTTACCAAGTCAAGAGGTGGTCAC
>NW_011500380.1:141274-147190 GCF_000495115.2 Populus euphratica
ATCAAAATCATGTTCTTGCTCTTTCTCTTTATATTTTTTATAATGCTTAAGTTTTTCTTTCATTAATCTCTTATTTATACCTTTCATTTCCTTCCTTTTACTTAGTTAACTTATATCATTTTTATGTTCGTATCTTATTTATTTATATTTTTGTTTTTCATTATGTTTAGTTAAGTTTATTATGTTAAGATGAAAATGTTACACTAATGGTATAAGAATAAGTATAGTGTAAACTTAATATGGACTTTAATATTTGATACTAACATATTTTGTATTTGTTATCTTGTTCACTCTTGATACATTGCTTGTTAAATGATTAATTTATACTTATATTGTATAACCCTTGGTATAATAAATACTTGACACTTTTATAGTTCAACCGCATGGTAACCGACATCTATGCTATGAAAGAAACTTGATTTGTTATTAATATAAGTTATAATCATAAATACCTGACAATATTAATTATTCGAATAAGATAAGTAATGTAATCATGTTAACAATTTATAATCTGATTGAAACCTTCTTTATATATGGTTTCCAGTTGAGTAATAAAAATAGTTTATACTATAATTATTTGAAATATCATTAATAAATCCTCTAACCTTGACAATTATTTTATCGTTATTCAATTCTTATATTAATATCACATCGCAAAGCTTTTTTTAATTTCTTTTCTATTATTATCTATTTTTTTAATTATAGTTTATATAATTAATTTTTTTATAATTTGATCTAATCTTGTTAAATTATTTATTATTTTAATATTTTACATTTAAAAAAAATATTTCAGTGGTGCCACTTCACCATGCCAGAGCGGACTAGTGCGCACTCTACCTTGGATATGCAAAAGAGCACATCTGACACTAAAAGAAGGAAGCGTAATTAGGCCATTGAATGGATTACTGAATGTATAGCTCAGGCCTGTCTTCTTGTAAGCAATTTCTCGGTGACTCGTTTACCAATCCCCCGGCCCATTGCACTTTTTATCTTATTCTAAATGTAATTTTCGTGCATTTAACAGCTTTTACTCATGCATGCGGCGGACCTGCCTTGGCGTTTATATCGATTCAGTTTAAAACAAAATATATTTTAAAAAAACATTTTATATCACATTACTAAATACACTTGTATAATCAAGTATTGTAAAATCCATTCCCGCAAAAAGTTGATGGATTTGGATTTGAACCAGAAGCACTTAATAATAATTTAACAACATTAAATTAAGGTTTGCTTTTGAATAATAATTTTTTTTTTAATTTGCATTTGGCCCGAAAATGACATGGTTATGAAAGTTGAAAGCTTTACAGATATTTCATTTCTTGTCCTAATAAAAAAGAAAGAAAAAAGAAAAAAGAAATTTATCTATGATCGTGTAACTAATAACAATTAGAAATTTAGATATATATAGGCCAAGTATATTTTAGTTATCAGTAATTTATTTATAATCAAAATATCAAGAAGAGCTGTGGAACAGTAAGATTAATATCAAGTTAATATTAATCTTACTTGATTGATTAATAGGGATATGTCCCCATGTGAAAGATCAGAAGATTTTATATAAGGTTTTTTTAAATTTTATTCACTCTTCCTCACCCTATTTTTCTTTTTTTTCTTTTTTTTATACTTTAATTTTTCTCTAAAAAATTTTAAAATTTAGATTTACTTTGTTAAAAAATAATTAAATTCTTTTATTTTGATTCAAAAACCTTGATGTAAAAGTTTATTTAAACCAATGGGATGTTGTTAGAATCTTAAGATGCATGTTGCTAATATCCTAGTTGCACAAGTGAGAAGCAATGAAGCTTTAAGAAAAAAAATTATCATTAACAATAATAAAAAATTCATTACTTTAAAGTGTTTTAACAAATATTCTTCTTTATTTTAATTTAAACGTAGTTGTTTTTATTATTAGTATGCATGTTAAGACTTTGATTTTATATAGATTACAAGTCTAAATACATACTTAATATATATGCTAATATTCTTTTATTATATTTCTATTAAAACATGTGATTAATACTTAAAAGTGTAATTTTATCAAGGTTTTATATCATTATATTGCACTTAAAGTATCATTAAATTTCCTAACACAAACATGTTTTATAATAACAAATCTAATAATATGAGATATCTTTAATTTATGATAAATCTCATTTTAAATACAGGCATGTCTCACAATTCAAAGGATTGATTGATTTGTTTAACTATTGAAAATTAAAGAAAAAAAAGAGAGGTTAAACTTAGAACATAAATGTTGATTTAATTCAAACTAGAACACTATTAAGTCATTGGGTCATATCTGGAACTGTAGATGTTGGATTTCAGTTTAGTTTATATGACTAAAAAGCTAAGACATACACCTAAAACATTTATGAGAGTCCAAGACTCAATTCTGCCATTTAGATGTACAAATCTTAGCATCAAAAGAGAAGTCTGAATATGTCCTATAGCCTAAACACTATTTAGTATTTTGCTTATATCTTTAGTTTTAGAAGTCCAAATGAACTCTTTTTTTTTTTTAGAAAGCTAAGACAAATGCCCAAAACTTTCATGAAGACTATCTATTCAAATTCTAATGTTAGCAATGATGTTTTGTTTAAATAAAAAGATAAGGGTTGTCACCAAGTCAAGATGTGGTTATCCATTTTATAATTAGTCATCAAATCAATAGTTTTAAATTTAAGATTATAAAATGAGTCATTTTCCATACATTTAGACATCTTGGTTTTCAAATCAAGATCATATTTTTGTTTTCTTTCTTGGTATTTTTGTAATGTTTATGTTTTGCTTTCATTAATTTTTTTTTTATTCTTTTCATCATAACTATGTTCTTATCTTATTTATTTATGTTTTGCTCATTTATTATATTTAATTAAGTTTATTATATCAAGGTGAAAAAGGTTTCACTAATAGTGTTAGGAAAAATATAATATAAACTTAAATTGGACTTCAATGCTTATATCCTAAACAACTTGTTATTAACATGTCTTATTATTTTTATCTTATTAATTCTTAATACCTTGCTTATTAAATGGTTAATCTAGATTCGTGTCAAATAACACTTGGTATAATAAATGTTTGATCCTTCATAGCCAACTGTATAATATAACTAACACTTATGCTATGAAAGGAACTTGATTTGTTGTTAACATACATTAGCATTATGAATATTTAAAAGTATTAGTGTTATTTAAATAAGATAACTAATATAATCATATTAACAATTTATAATGAGCTATTAATGACAAATCATCCGATTGGAATCTCTATTGTGTGTGGTTTCTACTTGAGTAATAAACAGAGTTTATATTATACTTATTTGATATACCATTAGTGGATCCTCTAACTTTAACATTTGTTTTTATCATTGTTTAATGCTTACATTAATCTCACATCTTAAAATTCTTTTTAACTCATCATTATTATTATTTATAATTTATATAGTTAACCTCCATATGGTTTGATTTTGATTTTGCTAGGTTATGTATTACTTCAACACTACTACACTTAGAAGTAGATATCAATCTTTTGGGTCGTATCAATATGTTTGTCTTGAAATTTATTATTGCATGTTTATAGATTTAAACATGTGTAAAATCTAGTATTTTCCTTAACATCTTTTGTTTAACATACGTTTATGATGATAAACTAAACATTTTTACTTACTAGTTTAAAACACTTACAACTTTGAATAACTTAGCTTGGTATAAGGTCATGCAATGTAAAAAAAAAAAACACCATGACTGTTGGCTTAACACTATTTTACAGGAAGTAATTTGGATTTTTCATTTTACAAAGGACTAAAAATAGAGGGTCTAGAAATAAAATGGTCAAAAAAATGCCAATCCTATTTTTTAATAGAGAAGAAACCAAGTGTGGAAACTAAGAGATAAGAGATAAAAAAATGAAAGGAAGAGAAGAAGTGGTTACCATATCTAAACTAGAGCTCTTTTACCACTATACGCCGCCTTGGAAGGAAGGCTCTGCTTTGACAATTCTAACAACACTAGAGAAGACTGTCATTGAAAGCCAAAGGAAGTCGCACAATCCTTCCCAATGTAGAGGATCCTCTCACATGTTGGCACGTATAATGCACACACCAAATGTTTTCTTGTCCTCTCGTTTAATTTAGTCTTTGAATCTCTAATAACTTCTCAATTTATTCCTAAATTTCATTATACCCAAACCCAATAAAGGCTTACTAAGGGAGAGAAAAAGGGAAGGTGTAAAACCCTAATCGATTTCCTTCCATGTATTTCAATTTTAATATTTTATAAAAAAAATTGTTCAACAAAGTTTCCCCAAAAATAGGTCGGTACCATTGACACGACTAAAAGATTGATATCTTCTCCCAAGTGCAAGAGTGTTGAAGTAATAAATAACCCAGCAAGATAACCCACATGCAAAGATACTAATTCTCGGAAAGCCAAGTAAATCAGGAACCCACATGCAAAGACACTAATTCTCGGAAAGTCAAGTAAATCAGGTTTGATAAGAGTGTGACACAAAGATAACTTGTACCTAGGCATTAGCACAATTAGAAACGAAAACCCCCACCCAACGAATATTGATTCGCGAATGAGAAGTATAAGGATGATGTCACGAAGAAAGTTATTCTTCGATAAGTCATTTTCAGTTCTTTAGAGAACCAAGAAAGGGAGATTATCCCACCAACACATAATAAGTGCAGCAAAGAAGTTTATTAGTCTAAAAACCAACACATAATAAGTGCAGCAAAGAAGTTTATTAATCTAAAATTTACGTAACCTTACATGTTTAGTTATGCCTTTATTCATACTAACTTTAGACTTAAAGAAACCCTAATGAACCCTCCTTAGGTGGACTTATATAAAGTCCACTTACAATTGACCCAACTAAGTAATAATAACCTAAAAACTAAAAAGAAAATACTAAAAATCTGAATATTACCATCATAAATAAGCTAGAATCAGATTTATCACCCTTAAGAAGTCCTAAACAAACTTAAAAAAATCTTATTTGGAAACTTTGTGTTGCTACCCCCCTTTAATGTCCTTGGTTAGCTTGGATTTCCTTATTTAACTTGGACAAATAAGAAAACAAATTTTCTTCTTTATTGCTGATTTAATTACTTTCCTTCCTAAGTTTGGAAAGTTATTCTTCGATAAGTCATTTTCAGTTCTTTAGAGAACCAAGAAAGGGAGATTATCCCACCAACACATAATAAGTGCAGCAAAGAAGTTTATTAATCTGAAAATTGCGTAACCTTACATGTTTAGTTATGCCTTTATTCATACTAACTTTAGACTTAAAGAAACCCTAATGAACCCTCCTTAGGTAGACTTATATAAAGTCCACTTACAATTGACCCAACTAAGTAATAATAACCTAAAAACTAAAAAGAAAATACTAAAAATCTGAATATTACCATCCTAAATAAGCTAGAATCAGATTTATCACCCTTAAGAAGTCCTAAACAAACTTAAAAAAATCTTATTTGGAAACTTTGTGTTGCTACCCCCCTTTAATGTCCTTGGTTAGCTTGGATTTCCTTATTTAACTTGGACAAATAAGAAAACAAATTTTCTTCTTTATTGCTGATTTAATTACTTTCCTTCCTAAGTTTGGAAAAGCATAAGTAGTCCTCCCCTTTTTAGGAATAAGACATGACCAACTTCCTTCCTTAATTAGGAGAATAAATTGCCGACTCTTTATCCTTGTAGTATTAGGAAAAAAAAAAAGCCTAACAAGGCTGGTATTGGGTCAGACACATCAACCCCTTGTTCCACATGAATTGGGCTCTTCTTGGACCTGAACTAAATGAATTAAAGGCTGTCCTTCATGCTCCTTAAATGTTCCAAGCCCCTCTAGGTCCATTTTGCTCCATATGTTCTAAACAAGCCCATTCAATGCTTCTTTAAGCTTCTTAGCCCT
>NW_011500380.1:147303-147722 GCF_000495115.2 Populus euphratica
CTTCAAAAGGATTCGACCTCGAATCATTACCTACATCAAACATAGTAAGATCTGAAACATTAAAGGTAGCACTAACACCATACTCACTTGGCAAATCAACTTTATAAGCATTGTCATTGATCTTCTCAAGGATTTAAAATAGCCCATCTCCTCGTGGTTGTAGCTTTGATTTCCTATAGGCCGGAAATCTCTCCTTGCATATGCACCCAAACCCAATCGTCAGGATGAAAAACAACATGTTTGTGCCTCTTATTGGCTTTAGTCGCTGACACGACTAAAAAATTGATGTTTTCTCCCAAGAGTAGGAGTGTCGAAGTAATAACAAACTCGACAAGACCAGAGTCGAACCACAGGGAGGTTAATTGTATAAAATATAAATGACAATAATACAACAACAACAACAACAACAACAACAACCA
>NW_011500380.1:150344-150702 GCF_000495115.2 Populus euphratica
TAGAGTTATAGGGTTAAATCCATACACAATTTCAAATGGTGAAAATTCAGTAGTGGAGTGCACACTACGATTATATGCAAACTCTATAAATGGTGAGCAATCTTCCTAATTTTTTAAGTTCTTTTGAATGACAACATGCGAAAGTTGTGTTAGAGTCCTATTAATTACTTTGGTTTGTCTGATTAGTACTTAAAAGTGCATTTTAAACCATTTGAACATAAAATTTGTAGGAAATTGTCTCAGCTTTCTTGGGTAAAAAATTAAGGTCATTTGGACTTTTAGAACTCCAGATATAAGCTAAACACTGAACAGTGCTCGGGCTGGAGGACAGATTCGAACTTTTTTGTTGTTGCTATAA
>NW_011500380.1:152328-155803 GCF_000495115.2 Populus euphratica
TAACCTCCTTGTGGTTCGACCCCGGTCTTGCCGGGTTATTTATTACTTCGACACTCCTACACTTGGGAGAAGACATCAACCTTTTAGTCATGTCATTGTCCATCTATTTAGGGGTGACAAGTAATTGAAAACAACAGTTTAGTATCCATTTTTACCCATAACACCTTCCAAAAATAGCTAAGGAACTTAACATCTCTATCAGAATGAATGCTCTTAGGGACCTCGTGAAGGCATACTATCTCCCTAAAGAACAAATCAGCAATGTTAGTTGCATCATCAGTTTTATGATATGGAATGAAGTGTGCCATCTTTGAAAACCTATCAACAACTATAAAGATGGAATCCCTACCTTGTTTTGACCTAGGTAAACCTAAGACGAAGTCCATTGAAATGTCTACCCATGGTTCTTTCGGTATAGGTAAAGGGGTATACAAGCCATGTGGTTGAGTCCTAGACTTTGCTTTCCTACAAGTTATGCATTTAACACATGTGCGTTGCCCATCTTTTTTTTTTATTTTAGGCCAATAAAAATGCTCATGCAACACATCCAAAGTCTTAACAACACCAAAATGCCCCATCAACCCGCCTCCATGTGCTTCACGTACAAGCAATTCACGCATAGAACTTAATGGAACACACAAACGACTCTCTTTAAACAAATATCCATCAAGTCTATAAAACTTTCCAAAAGCTGAAGTTTCGCAAGCATTGTAAACATTAGCAAAATCACTATAATCCTTGTACAATTCTTTTATGTGTTCAAATCCTAGAAATCTAGCATCCAAAGTAGATAAAAGACCATACCTGCGTGAAAGTGCATTAGCCACAATGTTTTCTTTCCCTTGCTTATACTTGATCACATATAGAAAGTTTTCAATAAATTCAACCCATCTGACATGTCTCCTACTCAATTTACCATGCCCTTTCAATTGCTTCAAAGATTCAGAATGTAAATGTATCACAAACTCCTTGGGCCATAGGTAATGTTGCCACGTCTCTAAAGTTCTTACCAAGGCATAGAGCTCCTTGTCATATATAGGGTAATTCAAGGCTACCCCATTAGGTTTTTCGTTGAAATACGCAATGGGCCTCCTATCCTGCATTAACACAACTCCTATACCAATACCTGATGCATCACATTCAACTTCAAAAGCTCTTATAAAGTCTTGCAAAGCTAAAACAGGTACCAAACAAAACTTATCTTTCAACAAATTAAAAGCCTCATCTTGTGCATCATTCCATTTGAATCCAACAGACTTTTTCACAATTTCAGTTAAAGGTGCAGCAATAGTACTAAAATCCTTCACAAACCTTAAAAATTAGCAAGTCCATAAAAACTCCTTACTTCACTTATCGATTTTGATGTAGGCCAATCCCAGATGACCTTAACTTTCTCCTCGTCCCTCTCGATACCCTGTGCAGTTACGATATAGCCAAAAAACATAATTTTTTCCATGCAAAAGGTACACTTCTTAAAATTAACATATAATTGCTCACTACGCAAAACACTAAGTACATTATGCAAACGCAACACACTAAGTACATTATGCAAATGATTAAGATGCTTATTTAAGTTCTTGCTATACATCAAAATGTCATCAAAATACACAACAACAAACTTACTTATAAATGCACGCAATACATGATTCATTAAATGCATAAATGTGTTAGGCGTATTTGTAAGTCCAAACGACATGACTAATCATTCATACAAACCATGCTTAGTCTTAAATGCACTTTTCCACTCATCACTCTCTTTCATCCTAATTTCATAGTACCCACTTTTTAAGTCAATCTTAGAGAAAATATATGATCCATGTAACTCATCTAACATGTCATCAAGCCTAAGAATAGGATGTCGATACTTTACCATTATGTTATTAATAACATGACAATCGACACACATCCTCCATGTTCCATCCTTTTTAGGCACAAGTAACACTGGCACAGCACAAGGACTCATACTCTCACGAATGTACCCCTTCATCATCAACCCATCTACTTTCCTTTGAGGCTCCTTCGTCTCCTTGGGGTTGCTTCTATAGGCTGGACAGTTAGGAATTGAAGCTCCAGGCACAAAATCAATTTGATGTTCAATCCCCCTTAATGGTGGTAATCTATTGGGGATGTCTTCAGGGAATACATCATCAAACTCCTACATCAAAGAAACAGCCACACTAGGAATAGCAGAATCAAGATCGTTACTATTTAAATAAGCCTCTTTATATACAAGTAAGATCATTAGCTTACTAGTGAAAAATATAGATCTGATTTGAGATCCTTTGGCATAAAAATTAGGTTATTTCTTTAATTTTTCCACACTATTATCATCACACAAGCTTACTTTCTTCACTCGGTTTTACCCTCACTCTTAACCGGTCTAATTAATGATTTAGGTTTAGCAAATCTGATGGTTTCCTCTCACCATTATCCTCTCATGAATTTTCACTCTTCCCATCCTCACATTCCTTTTTTAATTTTATTTGATCATCATACACTTATTTTGGAGAAAGAGGTACAAAAGTGATGGTTTTACCATCTTTTACAATAATGAACCTATTTCTAAACCCATCATGAATCGCTTTCCAGTCAAACTGCCATGAACGCCGCAAAAGTAAGTGACTAGCATGCATTGGGACTACATCACATAAACTCTCATCGGAATACTTCCCAATAGAAAACACAATCAAAACCTGCTTATTAATCGTAACTTCACCACATTCATTCAACCATTGCAATTTATAAGGCTTAGGATATTTAATATAACTCAGATTCAATTTCTTCACAAGAGTATCACTAGCAACATTAGCACAACATTAATTTGATGACTAATTGATGAGTGGGTGGCCAACTCTTGACTTGGTGACAATTCTTATCTTCTCTTGTCTGCCCAAAACGTCATTGATAATGTCAGAATTGGAACCACTTGAAAACATGAAAGTTCTAGGAAATTTTCTTAGCTTTCCAGAAATAACAAAAAACCTGAGGTCATTTGGACTTCTAAAACTTGAGATATGGGCTAAAAACTTAAGTGTTTGGGCTGCAAGATAGATTCGGATTTCTTTGTTGTGTTTGGGCTGCAAGATAGATTCAGATTTCTTTGTTGTTACTACAAACTTTTAAGGTTGGTTATTTTGTTTTTCTCACATTGTTTTTGTGTTTCTTTTTGGTGTGACTCTTGTTTTACTAGTGTCTTTCACCCTGGTCAAATGGCAAATAACGGTACTCTATGACTCTTAAGTCAGTTCTGTTAATTTCCCATGATAACTGATATCTGTGTATATATTTGTTCAATTCCTTGTTCCTTCTCTCTTTTTTTTTCATCTTTTTTCCACTTCTTATCTTAAAAAATAGACACCACTCATGAAAAATTAAAAAAGTATATTCCTGTTTTGCCTCAAAATGCGATTATAAAAATTTATCAAATTAGGTGTGCAACATTCAAGTTGTTAATGAACCATGGAATTCCTGAAGA
>NW_011500380.1:156338-176342 GCF_000495115.2 Populus euphratica
AAATATAATATAAATAAATAAATAAAGAGAGGGAGTGAGACTGTAGCTGGCCTATATATAGGTGGTATGATTGCATTTTCAAGTTCTCATATATAAAATCTTCTCTTTCTTTCATTCATTTCTACTCAATCCATACATTCAACAGATATAGAAGTATGTAGAAATGGCAGGTTCCTCAAGTCATCACATAAGAAACATTTGTTTTTTCGGTGGATCTAGTCTTGGGAAGAAAATGGAGTTTTTAGAATTAGCAAATCATTTTGGTTAGGTATTAGCTAAGAGAAGTCTTCATTACCTTACTAGGTGGTCTGGGCATATTGAAAGAAATATTTTATATTTCCTCTTGGGCCCAACTGCACATTCACCATAAACCCATAGGTCTCTTAAATATTAATGGATTTTGTGATAAATTATTGTTTTTTCTTAATCATGTTATGGAACAGGAATTTCTAACATCTTTGATATGATAAATCATAATCTCTGCTGTTGCTACTAAATAATTGATTAAGCAACTACAATCTTTCACTCCTGTAATTAATCCCTCCATGAGTCGCATAAATTGGTCAATTAAGAAAAGCTGTAAAAAGCTTAGATTGAATTTGAGTCTTCGTTTGTGAATCCTTGTGTCTTTTGGTTTTCTTAATATTATATTATTCTATTTTGTTATTTCTTATATTTGTTTAAGTGTGTTTCAGGTTTGTTAGTTTTCGGTGTTTCAGGTGATATCTTCTATACTCTATCTTTTTACCTTAGAACATTGAGGACAATGTCTTATTTTGGTTTAGGGGAAATGGTAGTAGTTGATATAAAAAAATTAACTAACTATATTTTTTATTTCATAAACTATTTGCAAAATTATTGTTGCTAGGATGACAGAGTAAAGGAGTTCTTTAATTAAAGTGACTCTTGAGACATATCTTAATAAACATTCTTAACAAGGTCTATCAGAATACTTCTTGAAATATTTAGGTTTACAAACTCTTGCATTGTTATCACTTAATTCTGTTTATACACTAATTTAACAAGTATTCTTAAACCTTCATTTTCACACACATACTTTAATATATGATTGTGGGTTGCACATTGGATTATTACATTATTTATGTTCTTTTGTTAAAGGTAATAATTAAGGGAAATGGATAGTATATAAATTACATAAAAAAACAAAAATAAAAAAATAATGATAATAAAAATATAGATAATTTTGGTTTCGTAGCCTCCTTAACCCAAACAATTAAGTCTGAAGGGGTGTTTTAACACCTAATACCTTAAAGTCAACTGACTTGGGAGCTATTGACCCTACACTTGTTACATGAATTGAGGAGAAAAGCTTAAGGGAATCAAACATTGCACTATCTACATATCAATATCTGTAACCTGAGTTACTAACCTCGTAGAGGTATCTCAACACCTAATGCCCTAAAACCAACTGATTTAGAAGTCATTAGCTAAAAGCTCGTTATATGGGTTAAAGATGTATTATATTTTAAGTTATATGTATATATATTAAAGGAAAAAATAATAATCCCAACCCAAGGAAGTTAACCTTAAAAATTAGAATAAATAATTTATTTTCTTCCAAGTAAAGCCTCATAACTACGTATTGATATATTGAGCACAAAATAAATGTTTATTAATATCTTGTTTAAGAGGTATTCACCGGATATATAAATTTAATGAGTTTATTTATCTGGATAGATTAATGAAAACTAATGAAGGATATAATAATCACATGATTAAGACTAGTTAGAAGAAATATGACCTAAACTAGTAGAAGTTGATTAGTACTTAAAAGTGCATTTTTATCAATGTTTTACTTTATTATTTTTTGCACTTAAAGTATCAATAACTCTTTAACATAATAAGTCTAATACCATAAAATACTTTTAATTTATGGTAAATATTTATCCTAAATGTAGGCCTATCACATAAATAAAAGAATTGATTGATGAGTTAAAGTACTGAAATTGAAAGGACAAAAAGAGGGTGAAGCTTACAAAAGTGATGCTGGTTTAGTCCAAATTGGAACACTATTCGGTAATTGAATCATAAATAGAGCTGTAGAACTTGGATTTAGGTTTGCTTTATATGGATGAAAAGCTAAGACATAGGCCTAAAACTTTCATGAGGAAGGCAAACTCAATTCTGTAATTTAGAAGTCCAAATCTTAGTAACAACATAGAAGTCCGAATATGTCCTATAGCCTAGACATTGTTTAGTGTTCAACCCATATCTTGAGTTCTAGAAGTCCATATGACTTTAATTTTTTTTTTCTGGAAAGCTGAGACAATTTTCTAAAACTTTCATGGTTTAAGTTTGTTCGAATTCGAAACTTAGCAATAATATTTTTTGTAGACAAAAAGATAAGGATTGTCACTAAGTCAAGATGTGACTGCCTACTCAACAATTAGTCATTAAATCAATATTTCCTAATTTTGGCCTTAAAATGAGGCATTTGTCATGCATTTAAACATCTTAGTTTTCTCATATCAAGATCATATTCTACTGCCCACTCAACAATTAGTCATTAAATCAATATTTCCTAATTTTGGCCTTAAAATGAGGCATTTGTCATGCATTTAAACATCTTAGTTTTCTCATATCAAGATCATATTCTTACTATCTTATTATTGTAATGCTTAAGTTTTATTATATTAATCTCTTGTTTATGCTTCTAATTTTATTTCCTTTACTTAGTTAACTTTTATTTTATTTATGTCTTTATCTTGTTTATTTATATTTCTCTATTTTATTATGTGTAATTAAGTTTATTATGTCAATGTGAAAAGGTTACACTAATGATGTAGGAATAAGTATAGTGTAAACTCAACATGGACTTTGATGTTTGATACTAAAATGTTTTGCATTTATTATCTTGTTCACTCTTAATACTTTGCTTGTTAATTGTTAATCTAGATTTGTGTTGTATAACACTTGATATAACAAATGTTTAACACTTTCATAACATAAATCATATGGTATAACCGACATCTGAGTTATGAAAGAAAATTAATTTGTTGTTAATATAAGTTATAATCATGAATATTTGACAACATTTACAAGTATTAGCATTATCCAAATAAGATAACTAATGTACTCATTCATATTAATAATTTATAATATGATTATAACCTCCTTTATATGTGTCAGTTGAGTAATAAGAGTTTATACTATACTTGTTTTTAATAGCATTAGAGGATACTCTAATCTTGACATTTGTTTTTATGATTGTTTAATCCTCACATTGATTTTTCATCTCAAAGTTCTTATCAACTTCTTTTTATTACTATTATTATTATTACTACTACTACTATTATTGTTATTATTGTTGTTGTTGTTATTGTTATTTTAGTGTTGTTTATAATTTATACAATTAACTTTCTTGTAATTTAACTCCGGTTTTATCGAGTTATTTATTATTTCGATACTCCTGCATTTAAAAAAAAAATTAATTTTTTGATTGTTTCATAAATTTTATAGTGTAATGAGTTCATTGAATTATTTCAAAGTGAGCTTAGCTTTGATAAAACAAAACAAAAAAAAAAACACGCTTATTCCTAATTCTAACTCATGGAATTCCACTAGCCAAGTCAATCACATTCTAACAACCAATCAGGCAGTGATGCTTAATGCAAGAAAATATCATTATCGTTTACTTAGAAGCAACCATCGACGTACTGAAAGCTATTAAGAGACTTAATATCTTGAGTCCATCCAAATTTATATATTCCATTGTGACCTATATATAAGATTCTAATTGTTTAGTTTCAAACTAATCGAACCCGGCAAGCACAAGCTATATATATATATAAAGAGTTGCCACGAATATTTGTGCATGCACAGCAACAACCATAATAATGGACTCAAGTGTCTACGTGCATAATCTGGGCCCTATCACGAAAGTAACTTCAATTTTCTATAGATGCTACGTACGTACCTTCGTTTCAAGAAATGATGCATCTTCAATTTCAAAGGGTTAAATGACAGCTAAAACATACAACATTTTACGGGGTATCATGTTAACTTCTTGTATATGATTTACGTTTAAGTGCCAAAATCTGTATTAGGAATTCATAACCAAAGGTCAGTGAACTTACTGCAATGTTCTTGCCTTCAATCCAAACCAATTCAAAAACTATTGATGCTTCGAACTGCTTCTGTACTGGATGATGTTGAATATTTTGTAAAGAGGTTCCTTAGCAAGATACGAATGTCAATCGGTCTTCTTCTTCTTCTTCTTCTTCTTCTTCTTTGTTTTTATTGCCAAGACTGTTGTATTGCGTCTTAAGCCATCTCGGAACCAAGTTTTATTGTTGCTAATGTCTGTGAACTAAGCAAATGGATTGTTGGTGAAGGAGACTCAAACTTCATCAAGCTGAAATGAAAAGTTGAAGAAATAACCTAGATGATTTACATGTTTTTGTAGACAGTATCATCTACATTGGGATATGGCCGATCATTTTTTATGCAGCTCCTGTTAGGATATGGATTTTAAGGATTGAAAAGTCGTTTTTTTTATGGAAAAATTAATTTAAAACATGGTTACTACAATATATTTGATGTCAAATTAAAAGGGAAATCTATTAAAACTTTGGTAAGGCTTATTCTTCAACATAAACTTTCTAATATAAAACATTAACATTATTAAAATAAATAATGAATAAATAAAAAATTGATTTTAAAAAAATCTTTGGCTGACATGTTTTGAAAAAATCTAAAACCCTTTAAAAGCTTCCATCTCATATAAAAGAGAAATAAATTTTTTGTATAATTTATATAGTGAAAAATTAAAAAGTTAAAAATGAGTTCAAAAAACACTCAAGCTTATACAGAGAAAATAACCTAGGCAAAATAAACTTTCTATCCATTCATTCCTGTAACTTTGTATGGAAAGAGAATTTAGGAGCTCAGTGTTGCATTCCAACTCTACTACAGCTCAGGGTTTCTTGTGGAAAGAACGAAAAAGATAGATATTGGAAAAGTATTATAGAAATATATTTATTTTATATCAAATACGTTTATGTTTTTCTTTTCTTTTTCATTTTTTTTTATCGTGCACACTCCAAACATAACCTATATATACATCTAAGATGCCACTAGTCTCTATGACGCCCTTCTGCTTAAGATCTTAAATAAATTTAGGAATATGTTCAGCTAAATTCAAAGAACATATGCATATCCTAATGTAGAAAATACTGAGCACATTTTGGGGAAGCTATGGCTTGGGAGAAGGAAAACAAAAACAGACGACCCCGCTTTGTCACGGGCTCTTGAAAATTATACCACATGAGCTTTCAGCTTTCACCACAAACCATTATCAGCTCATATACAATAAACAATTCAGATTCCACATGTTATGCACTAGGGAGAGATTGAGAGACAAAATTCTATATACAGTTTAAAACCTCCTCCAGCTTTATTCTCCGAGTGTAAAGTGTAACCTAAACAATTTCTAAACAGTTTTTTCACTTAAAAAGTGTCGGATTTAATAATTCTGGTTTCATGATGGATGATGAAAGCTAATAATGGAGGAAATTAATTTTAATAATTATCAGAATCCATGAACAAAGTTTGATCATTTTCTTCACTAACATGAAGAATTTCTAGACAGTTTTTTCAACTAAAAAAACATCATATTTAAAGCTACAGCTGTCAAGTTTAATTTTAATTTTTCGACGAATCAAAGCTTACAATTAAGAGAATTAATTCCAGCAATTACTATATTAAATTCTTTATCAATTTTAATTCCAAAACCCATTATAAAAAATGAACTAAACGAAGAGTTTTCTGCAATGTTAATCTATTATTTTCTTCTTTTTAAGCCATGTTGTTCTTTTCAATCTAAAGCTTAGATACAGTTCTTACACATAAATACTCGAGTTAATTTCTGTGTTTGTGAACCTTGTTTAAAAATGTAGATAATATTGTTGAAATTTTCAATGACTTTTTACAAACATCTTATTTAGTAAGAAATAATAAAACTTTAAAATATTAATCGATGACAACAACTACATTTAACTTATTCAAATTAATAGGTACCTTACTTTGTTTCTATTAAATTTTTAATATTTTATATTCTTAGAATGGATATTAAGACATTGTTTTGATATTAATTATAAATAATAAGACTAGTTTTATTTTTTATTACAAGTTTAGCTTGAAATTTAATATTGCATGTTTATAGTTTTATCATGTATAAACACTAGTCTTTTCATATGGACAAACTAATTTCACAACAAATTTGAATAGCATGCACTTATAATGAACATGACACACTCGCAAATCTAATTGGTCTAATAATTTTTTAGCAACTTTTTTCCCATCACCAATTCTGTTTAAAAAAGACTACATTATATTGGGTAAACTCTATTTTCCCTTCTTAAAAGATCACAGACAAACGATTACAATAGAAAAAGAAAATAATTTTAGTCATAAGAATTCAAGTTTCTTGTTGAATTTAAAAGGTATGAGTGTGCAAAGACCGCATATATTGATGCTCCAATTGGGAACACATCCTCATCAATGGTATAGTATGGGCTATGTGGATGATATATACTCCCAATCTTCTCATTTCTCATGCCTAGAAATAAAAAGGATCCAGGTACTTTATCAAGATAGAAAGCAAAATCTTCACTCCCCATGAAGATGGGAGCTATCTCAACGTTTCCTTCTCCTACGATATCAATTGAAACACGCCGAACATGTTCGTAAATTCTGGCATCATTTACTGTTGGAGGGATTATGGGATGTTCAGTTCCTGTGAAATTTACCTCACAAGTGCACCTATGTACAGCTGCCTGCCCTTCAATAACCTGGCACAAGACATTAACGCACTTAAAAATAGAGAGATGAAGCGCAAGTTTCTTCAATAAGAGGATTCTATGAAGTGCTTGTTCCTTTTCCTTGTCCAGTTTTAACACTTTCAGTATGACTACAACCGATCTGTTGATTTATCAAGAGGCTTGATGTGGCAAGAACTCAAACCCTTGTTTCTTTTCTTGGGTATCATTACGAAAACCTTATTACAGTGCTTGTTGTTCAAGATATCACATGACTCGTATGTGGCTTTTATCTAAAAATCGTGAAGAGGTTTCATTTCTAAGGTCAGCAGTTAGAGTTACCTCTTTTATTCTTTCCCTGAGTGCATTGAAGCTCTTCTTGCTGAAAGCCCTGAACGTTCCTTCTATTGAAGCAGAGTCTGGTATGACATTAAATGCAGTACCTCCATGGATCATAGCTACAGAAACCACCTGTAATATCCAAGTTTCGCCAAGGAATTAGAATCTGCTGCACCTCAGAATCATAAAACTAAATTGAAGAAATGTAGCTTGCTCCCAGGCATGGTTACTACTCGGTTATAGTACCTGAGAATCTAAAGGGTCAATCTCCCTTGAAACTATATTCTGCAAACTAATCACTGCTGTTGATGCTGCCAAAATTGGATCAATGGAGTCTTGGGGAATTGCAGCATGACCACCTTTTCCAATTATCTTTGCTTTGAAACTCCCACATCCTGCAAGGAATTCTCCAGGCCGAGAAGCAACCACTCCAGTAGGATACCTATGCACAGTGTGCAACCCAAAAATGGCATCTACATTGTCAAGAACCCCTTCTGCAATCATGTCTTTACCGCCTTGCCCTTGTTCTTCAGCTGGTTGAAATATAAGCACGACAGTTCCCTGCATTTGTAGTTCTTAATTCCGCGGTTTGCAGTAACATCAATATAAATCAACAAGTTTGCCACAAAATCAGAATTTACCTGCAACGTATCTTGCAATTGTTTCAAGATCCTTGCAGCACCGAGGAGCATTGCAGCATGCGCATCGTGGCCGCAGGCGTGCATTTTTCCATCTACTTTACTCTTGTGCTCCCACTCAACCATTTCCTATTGAGAGACAGCATATATAGTCCAAGTTATAAATTTCTTTTCCTAGTCCCAAGTTAGCAAATTCTGTTAAAATGCCCATGTTATGCTTGGACAGCACAGAAAAACATGTACATATCATGGAAAAATCAAGCGATGTCTAAATGTATATTTAGGACAGAATCAAAACCTACCATGTCTGAATAAAAGGCATGGTTTGCAGAATTTTGCTGAAGAAATCCCATTACATCAACCAAAATATATATTTTGTTTCTGACGGGAACAAAACATAATACCTGAATGGGCAAAGCATCCATATCAGCTCTCAGAGCAACATAGGGTGAAGAACCAGACCCAAGTGTGGCCACTACACCAGTTCTTGCCACGGGCCACCGATAAGCAATTCCCATTTGATCAAGTTGTTGCCTAATCAACTTGCTTGTCTCAAACTCTTCAAAAGCAAGTTCAGGGTTCTCATGAATTTGTCTCCTAATCTTCTTCATCCAGTCAACGGTGTGTGGATCATTAGCCAACTCAACTATCCGCTCTTTCAAATATGAAGAAGAAGAGATATTATTATTATTATTATTATTGAGGCATGTTAGAAGAGAATCAAAGTGTTTCCCATCTGGGTTCAGAGAAAATCGAAAGGCTAAGGACATGGCAACGAAGAGAAGGAAAATGCTACTACGCACCACCCATTTGTCCATGGCCAATTTGCCTTTGCCTGCCACTGTCAGAGTTTTGTTTATGGTTTTCGTTTGGTTCTTTTTTAAAAATTATTTTCATGTGATCTGCCATTTGACTATTTCCATTTCTGCGGTGTTGCAGTTTTATCACGTGATCATTTCCTTTATTTCTTTTTATGACATTACTTATGCGTGACCATTTGATCGGTGCATTCTGGCAGGATAAGGTTCGGGTTCTACCCTTGATTTTCCTGTTAATGGATGGTGATGTTACATTGTTCTTATTAGTCCTGGCTGCTTAGACGGGTCAATTCAGGATCCAGCAAATCTGTCCTCTAATTTGGGTTGGTGGCGAAATAAAAAACTTAGTTTAATTTGATAAACTGGATGCATCAACTCACAGTCCGATTAATATAGTAAAATTCTGGTTTGATTTATTAATAAAATTAAAATATTTTTTTTTATTTTTTTAAAAATAAATAATTAAAGTTAAATTATTTAATAAGTAACTTGATTTTTATACTAGATTGACCTCAAATCACGCTAAATAATAATATTTTATATAATTTTAAATTTAAATAATTTAGATTTGATAAGAAAAAAAAATAAATGGTAGTATAATTGTTGTAATGCGTACACACACATATACTAGCTTTGGGTTGCATTATTATTTTTTATAAAAATTAATATTTAGGTGTTAAAATAAAATACACAAATGACAAAAAATATATGATTTTGGTAATTAAAGTCGAGTTAACTTGAGATATTTTGTTAAATTAATGACTCACATAATAAGATTCTAATAAACTAGTAAAAAATAAAAAAATAAAAAAATTATAAAGCTCTAATTAAAAAAAATAGATCCGAAACATCTAATCTAAAAAAAAAAATTTAATTATTAATCAATCACATGTTAAATAATGAAAATAAAAATAAATTTTAATTATACAAATAGATTTAAAAAGATAATAATTAAAATAATAAAGATTAAAATTAAAATCTAAAATAAATCTTATATTTAATTAAAGGGTAAAATTAAAAAAAAATTAGTAAAAGAAAAAAAATTGAGAAGAATAAAGATCAAAATTAACAAAAAAAAATAAAAATATTATTATAATTAAAAGGTGAAATTAAAAAAATATTAATTTTTATAAAAAAACCAAGAAAAAAATTAAAAATTAAAATTACAAGGACCGAAACAAAAAAAACATAATACTATTTATTTGAATTTAAAAATAAAATCAAGAACAAATCAAACTTTTATAAAAAAAAATTAAAAAATTAAAAAAATTAAAATGCGAACAACTAAAAAAAATCTCATTATTCTTAAAAGTCTGTTTTAAAATTTTTGAATTAAAGGTCAGAAACTCATTACATTCTTTTAGTAAACAATAACACTTATATATTTAATTTTTTTTAATGCATGCGGAAATTCATTTTAAATTCAATATTTTCAATTAAATGAACATCATATTAATAAATGGCCTGTTTATTATTGTGCATGCAGCTTCAATTTCAGTCATCGTAAAAAATATGAAAATGATATTTTTAACTAAGAAATACAGTCGCCGTTCGCTGCATATGCAGTCTCGTTTCCAAAGAATGAATGGACAAGGGCGTCTCAATCTGATATCATTCAATTTTACAAAAAGAACAGTGTTAGAGAAAATATCTATTCTCTTAAGCAATTATGCCTCGCGCGTCACGTGGGACTCGATAGCTGAAAAATCTTGGGTGCACCTACCACCATTTGCATGGTCATTGGAAGGCTTTGAGAAATTCCTATTTCTTTAATTTTAGGATTTAAATCTTAAGGTAAATTATAATGAGTTATTAAAGTTTAAAATATTATAAAATCTCTCTTTTTGTATACCAAGGAGGTGATGCAAAAAAATGAAAAGTATTCTAGATAAAAAGGAGGGTTTTATAATATTTTAAAATCTTTGGATGGTCACTATAATTTTATGATACTTTAAACAATTTTTTTATAATTTACCTTAAATATTAAATCAAATATAAAAAAAATTAACAAATCTCTCAATTCTGATTTTTTGCTAGACCTCATGAAGACCCTTTTTGATTTAATGCATGAAAGGTACTATAAAAAATATTAGGCATCATAGTAAAAAGAAAAAAATATGATAGTAATTAGTGATATAATCTTATTTTTCAAATTCTAACATATATTTTATGCAAAATAGACTTTGTGATTTATGCTCTGCATGTGTATTAATAAATTATTTAAAACATTTTATGTATAAAAAATAATTTTAAATTATTTACAAATAAATATTTTACTTTTTTATCCAACATTTTTCAAGTTTAAGAATTTTAATGATTTTAGATCAAATTTAATTAAAATAATTTTTAATTGTCTTGCGTTTTAATTACTAATATAATGACAATATTGTAGAAATAAAAATTCACTTATAGGTATCTTATAAAAGCATTGTTAGAGATATAATCAATATTATCATTATATTTGTCTCATAGCCAACCACTTGGTTATAAGTGACACTAGCTGTGTTCATGTAAAAATATATTTATTATTAGTAAAGATTTTTTATTTTTAATATCCATTTATATTTGATTAATAAATTTAGAGTAAAGATAATATTTTTGGAACAAAATTATTTTTCAAATAAAATTATAAAATGATTATAATTATAAGATTATTATTGTGTCAAAGTATAATTCCTATATGTTCTTAGTCGATATTTTATTAAGATTGGATATTACACTAATAGAAATTTGGCTAAAATCAATGGAATTACCAACGAAATGATTTTATCGATAATAATTACTGACGGAGTACATTCCATTTGTATTTCTGTTGGTTTATACCGACATAATTTTGTTGTTAATAATAATTACCGACAGCTTGTAATCTATCTGAAATTTAGTTGGTATGTACCAACGGATTAATTTAATCAGTAGTTACCGATTGAATTTCAGACGGAATATATAGAATTAAAAAAAAATTGATAACGTGGGTTTTTGTAGGTGATTTTATCAATGGAATGACAAAGGGATTCAAACCAAGATCTCCGTATAGTGACGTGAACTATTCAATGTCATAATTACCAACATATTACTGACAGTTATACCGATAAAATATGTATATCAATGGTTCCATTAGTAAAAGCTAATATATCCCCACGCTACTGACCCTCCCCTCCCCTATTTCTCCTTCTTCTCACCCGTCTCAAGTCTCCCTTTTCAAACTGCAAACAACCACCCACCCCTTTAAAAATGTCCCCCTCTTTTCAACACAAGTTATTTTTCTTGTACTTTTTATATGTGGTCACAACATCTGTGCTCTAATTAATTATAGATTTTATTATTTTTTGTAAGTAAATCTATCCTTTTTAATTTTAACATTTAAATGTCAATTTTATAATTTTTTTAGTATATTGACACAACCAAAAGATTGATATCTTTTCCCAAGTGCAGGAGTGTCGAAGTAATAAATAATCCGGCAAGACCGGGATCGAACCATAAGAAGGTTAATTGTATAAATTATAAACAACAACAACAATAGAAGAAGAAGAAGAAGAAGAAGAAGAAGAAGAAGAGTCGATGAGAACTTTGAGATGGAAGATCAATGTGAGAATTAAATAATGATAACAACAAATGCCAAGGTTAGAGGAGCCAGTGATGGTATTTCAAATAAGTATAGTAAACACTCTTATTATTCAATTGGAAACCACACACAAAGTAGGTTCCAATTAGATTATAAATTATTAACATGATTATATTACTTATATTATTCGAATAATGCTAATATTTGTAAATATTGAAAGCAAAACATAAGCATTTAGACATCTTGATATCCAAATAAAGATCATGCTTTTCTTTTTTTCTTTGTATTTTTAAGTTTTGTTTTCATTAATATCTTGTTTATGCCTTTCAATTCCTTTTCTTTATTTAGTTAACTTTTATCTTATTTATATTTTTATCTTGTTTATTTATATTTCTCTCTTTTATTATGTTTAGCTAAGTTTATTATGTCAAGGTGAAAAGGTTACTCTAATGGTGTAAGAATAAGTATAATGTAAACTTAACATGGACCTTAATGCTTGATACTAACATGTTTTATATTTATTAGCTTGTTCACTTTTAATACTTTGCTTGTTAAATGGTTAATCCATATTTATGTTGTATAACACTTTAGTATAATAAATGCTTGATACTTTCATAGTCCAACCGTATGGTATAACCTACACCTGTGCTATTAAAGGAACTTGATTTGTTGTTAACATAAGTTATAATCATGAATGCCTAACAAGATTTACAAGTATTAGCATTAATTGAATAAGATAACTAATGTAATTATGTTAACAATTTATAATATGATTGGAACCTCCTTTGTGTGTGGTTTCCGATTGAATAATAAGATTTTATATTATACTTATTTGACATACCATTAGTGGATTCTCTAATCTTGATATTTGTTGTTATAATTGTTTAATCCTTACATTAATCTTACATCTCAAAGTTCTCATCAACTTCGTTTTTTTTTCTATTACTACTACTACTACTACTACTATTATTATTATTGTTGTTGTTGTTGTTGTTACTATTGTTGTTTTTGTTGTATTATTGTTATCTAGAATTTATAGAATTAACCTTTATGTGGTTCGATCTTAGTCTTGTCGGGTTATTTACTACTTCAACACTCCTACACTTGGGAGAAGACATCAATCTTTTAGTTACATCAAGTTTTTGGCACCGTTGCCAAGGAGGTAAATTTTTGCATAGATTATATTATTTGTTTTATTTTTTCTTATCACTTTTTCTTGTATCTAACTTTGTTTCTTTTCTTTTTCTTTTTATTCTATTCCTACACGTGCATGAGAGTGTGGTCACGTACATTAAATGGTAGACTTTGTAAGGTATCCTTATCATTTTCAGAAATGGCTGAAGAAGATAATCAATCACTTCATAATGAGAATAATCGTGTTCAAACACTTAAAGACCACATGAATCCCATAAAAACAACTGCACCATCATGTATAGTTTTCCCCTCTGATGCGTCTCATTTTAATTTTAAGCTAGTTATTATTCAATTTTTACCTTCTTTTCATGGCTTAGATTTAAAAAATCCATACTTATATTTAAGGAAATTTAAGGTGGTTTGTAACATTTATAATGACTCAAATTGTAGCATGAACACCATCAAATTAAAGCCTTTTCCTTTTTAATTAAAAGATAAAGCTAAAACATGACTATAAAATTTAAGACTAGGATCCATTTGTGCTTGGGATGAAATGTAACAATAATTTTTAAAATTTTTTTTCTCTTCTTACAGAAAAAAACTCTTTCAAAAGACAAATCATCACTTTTTCTTAAAAATCAGGAGATCAGGAGAAATATTTTACCAATGTTGGGATAGGTATTGAGACTTACTTAATACTTGCCCTCATCATGGTTTTGAAACACGGAGATTGGTTTCATATTTTTATAAAGAGTTAACACCTAGAGATAAACAAATGATTGAATTGATGTGCAATCGAACTTTTGAAGATAAAGACCCTGATGAAGTAATGGAATACCTAGATTTGTTAGCTGAAAATACTCAAAATTAGGACACCACAAGTCCTTATAAGGCACTGAATAAAACTCAACCTTATACATCTAGTTAAGATATGTACAACCTTAGGGAAGATCATAACCTCTAAGCCAAGTTTGCATCTTTAGCTGGAAAAGTCGGGGAGTTAGAATTATAAAAGAGTGGTCAATTAAAATCTGTTCAAGACATTGTCTGTCAAATCTATGAAGCAAATGAACACTCAACCAATGACTGTCGAAATTTACCTTCTTTTAAAGAATATCTCTATGAATAGGCCCATGCTTTAAATAGTTTTCAAAGGCCTAATAATAACCCATACTCGCAAACATACAACCCTGGTTGGAGAAATTGCCTAAATTTCAGTTGGAATAGTGATAATGCATAAACTTCACAACCACCATTTCAATCATACCAAAATTTCTAAAATTCTCATAAATATGCACCTCCTTATGCTCCACCTCTAAGAAGAAATTTTGAAGAAACTTTGTATGCATTCATTGAAAAGCAAGAGACAATTAACGTTTAACTTGGTCAAAGCGTAACAGATTTTAAAGATACTCTTGCAAAATTCACGTTAACTCTCAGTTTTCAAAAGAAAGGTAAGTTTTCATCTCAACCATAGCAAAATCCCATAGGGCAGTACAATGCAAATGCAAGTAGTTATGGAAGCCAACACATGGATCAAGTCAAATTAGTCATCACTCTTCACAGTGGCATAGTTATTGAAAAACCCACTCTTGAACCTTGTAAGAAAGATGACGAGTCAATCTTTGAGGGTAAGGAAGAGGTTAAATCTGAACATTGCAAAGAAAAAACTGATTCCCCGCCAACATTTCTATTTTCTCATACCATGAACAAACAAGAAGAAATTGAGGATGAAAAAGGCACAAAAAATATTGTCGCGGATCATTTGTCAAAATTAACAATAGATTCGACATCCGACATCATACCAATCGATGATTACTTTCCTAATAAATCCTTACTTTCTCTTAGTTCAATGCCTTGGTATGATAAAAATATCAATTTTCTTGCTTTAGGAGATTTGTCAGCTCATTGGAGTACTCAAGACAAAAGAAAGTTTTTGAGCGACGTGTAAATTTTTTATTGGGATGACCCATACTTATTCAAATATTATCCTGATCAAATATTTCAAAGATGCATTCCTGACAATAAGGTAAGTAGTGTCATTAAATTTTATCACTCTCAAGCATGTAGGGATCATTTCTCATAAAAAAAGATGACTGTAATAATCTTACAATGTGGATTTTATTGACCCACCATGTTCAAAGATTCACATGTATTCTGCAAAACCTGTGAAAATTATTAGAAGATGGAATTTATTTCAAAACACAGAGTCTTTAGGTAATCTTCTATTGACTCTTAAGTCTCATCATAGTGGATATAAGCATCGTGTAATTCATGACTTATGAACCCATTTTCATTAAGAACATGCTTAGCATAGTCTTGGGAATCTAAATAAAAAAGACTTTGTTTGCTAGTTTTTAAGAAAACTGAATGGAAAGCCTATCCTCGACCCATAGAGGGCGTTTAAGCTGTTCTTGGATGTAAAACCAAGAAAAGATGTGAGCCACAATCACAACTACCTATACATACACATACTTTTTTAAAAATAAATAAATAGAAAGAGAGTGTATGTGAGACTCTAGCTAGCTTAGATATAGGTGGTATGATTGCCTTTTTAATTTCTCATCTATAAAATCATTTCTTTCTTCTTTTTATTTCTACTCAACCTATACATTCAACAAATATAGAAGTGTGTAGAAAGGACAAGTTTCTCAGGTCATCATATAAGAAATGTTTGTGTTTTTTTGTGGATCTAGTCTTGGGAAAGAAAAGAAGTTTTTAAAATCACCAAATCATTTTGGTCAGGTGCTAACTGAGAGAAAGATTCATTTAGTGTATGGGGGAGGCAGTCTTGGGTTAATGGGAGGAGCGTCAATAACTGTTTTTTAAAAGGTAGTCAAGTTATGGGGGTTGTCCCTAAAGCTTTAGCGTGAGGAAACATTATTGGAAAAATAATTGGAGAGGAACTGCAGATGTTTGATCAAATGAATGCAATGTTTAACTATATTAATGCCTTCATTGCCTTACCAGGTGGTCTGGGCATATTTGAAGAGATCTTTCATATTTTCTCTTAAGCCCAACTACACATTCACTATAAACCTATAGATCTCTTAAATGTTAATAGTTATTATGATAAGTTGTTGTCGTTTCTTGATCATGTTGTGGAACAAGAATTTCTAACATCTTCAGCATGACAAATTATAATCTTTGCTACTACTACTGAACAACTGATTAACCAACTATAATCTTTCATTCCTGTAATCGATCCCTCAATGAGTCGTATAAATTGGTCATCTAAAGAAAGCCATAAAAAGCTTAGATTAGATTTGAGTCTTCATTTGTGAATCTTTATGTCTTTTGGTTTTATTATTATATTTTGTTGTTTCTTATATTTGTTTAAATGTGTTTTAGGTTTGTTAGTGTTTGTTATTTTAGGTGATATCTTCTATACTTTATCTTTCTATGTTAGGACATTGAAAACACTTTCTCGTTTTGGTTGGGGGGAGAGGGTAGTAGTTGACAAAAGAAAAACTGTGTTTTCTTTTTTCATAAAGCATTTGCAAAATTGTTATTACTAGGATGATAGAGTAAATGAGCTCTTTTGTTAAAGTAACTCTTGATACGCATCTTAATAACAATTCATAACAAGGTCTATCATAATACTTCTTCAAATATTCAGGTTTACAAACTCTCGCATTGTTATCACTTAATTCTGCTCATATACTCATTTAACATGTATTCTTAAACCTTAATTTTCACACACACACTTTAATATATGATTATGGATTGCGCATTGGATTATTGCATTATTTATATTATTTTTTTAAAGGTAACAACTAAGGAAAAGGGATAGTATATAATTTGGAAAAAAAGGAGCAAAAAGAAGTCATGATAATAAAAATATAGATAAGTTTGGTTTTGTAGCCTTCTGAACCTAAGCAATTAAACCTGAAGGGGTGTTTCAATACCTAATACCCTAAAGTCAACTAACTTGGGAGCTATTGGCCCAACGCTTGTTACATGGGTTAAGGAGAAAAGCTTAAGGGAATCAAATATTGCACTATCTACGTATTAGTATCTACAACTCAAGTTACTAGGCTCGTAGAGGTGTCTCAATACCTAATGCCCCAAGACCAACCGGTCTAGGAGTCATTAGTTGAAAGCTTGTTATATGGGTTAAAGATGCATTATGTTTTAAGTTACATGTATATATATTTTTTTAAAAAATAAAATAAGAAAAAAAATCTCAACCCAAGGAAGTTAACCTTAAACATTGAAGAAAAATTTTATTTTCTTCCAAGTAAAGCCCCATAACTAAATATTGATATATTGAGCATAAAAGAAAGGTTTATTAATATCTTGTTTAAGAGGTATTGAGCATATATATAAATTTAATGAGAGTTTGTTTATTTATGGAAGTTGAATGATGAATGATTTTGTTTATCTTGATAGATTAATGGAAGTTGAATGATGAATGATTTTGTTTATCTTGATAGATTAATGGAAGTTGAATAATGAATGATTTTGTTTATCTTGATAGATTAATGGAAGTTGAATGATGAATGATTTTGTTTATCTTGATAGATTAATGGAAGTTGAATGATGAATGATTTTGTTTATCTTGATAGATTAATGGAAGTTGAATGATGAATACCTTACTTTATAGAATTTGTAAATTGTTTTTCTATTTTTATGCTTTGATTACTAGAAACTAGTAATAAGCTAGTTAGGGGGTGTGATTAGTACTTAAAAGTGTATTTTTATCAAGGTTTTATATCATCATTTTGCACTTGGAGTATCAATAACTCCTTAACTAAAGCATGTTTTATAATAACATATCTAATAATATAAGATACCTTTAATTTATAGTAAATATTCATGTTAAATACAAGCCTATCACATAAATGAAAGAATTAATTGATGAGTTTAAGAACTAAAATTGAAAGGACAAAGAGATGGCTAAATTTAGAAAAGAGATGCCAGTGCAATCCAAACAAGAACACTATTCGGTAATTGTGTTATATCTAAAGTTGTAGATCTTGGATTTAGGTCTACTTTATATGGATAAAAAGGTAAGATATAGACCTAAAACTTTCATAGGAGACCAGGATTTAAAAAGGCTATTTTCAAGTCCAAATTATAGCAGCAACAAAGAAGTCTGAATTTGTTTTGTAATCCAAACACTATTCAATGTTTGGCCCATATCTAGAGTTCTAGAAGTCCAAATGACCTCTATTGTCTTAAAAATGTACTTTTAAGTACTAATCACACTCCCTAACCAGCTTATTACTAGTTTGTAGTAATCAAAACGTTAAAATAGAATTTTTTTTTTCAAATTCCACAAAGTAAGGCATTCACCATTTAACTTTCATTAATCTATCCAGATAAAGAAACTCTCATTAAATTTATATATCTGTTCAATACCTCTTAACCAAGATATTAATAAACTTTTCTTTTTGTGCTCAATATATCAAAATATAGTTATAGGGCTTTACTTGGAAGAAAATAAAATTTTTGTTCCAATGTTTAAGGTTAACTTCCTTGGGTTGGGATTATTATCTTTTTCCTTCTTTTTTCTTCCTTTTTTTTTATTAATATACATATAACTTAAAAACACAATGCATCTTTAACCCATGTAATGAGCTTTTGGCTAATGACTTCCAAACTAGTTGGTCTTAGGGCATTAGGTGTTGAGACACCGCTACGAGCTTAGTGACTCGGGTTGCAGATACTGATACGTAGATAGTGCAATGTTTGATTTTCTTAAGCTTTTCTCCTCAACTCATGTAACAAACGTTCAGCCAATAGCTCCTAAGTCAGTTGAGTTTAGGGTAGTAGATGCCAAAATCACCCATTGAGGCTTAATTGCTTAGGTTAGGGAGGCTACAAAACCAAACTTATCTATTTTTTATTATCATCATTTTTCTTGTTTTTTATTTTTTCTTACAATTTCTATATTATCCCGTTTATTTAGTTATTACCTTTAACAAAAGAACATAAATAATGTAATAATCTCATGTGCAACACATAATCATATGTTAAAGTGTGTGTGAGAAAATAAAGGTTTAAGAATACATGTTAAATGAGTATATGAGTAGAATTAAGTGATTAAGTGATAATAATATGAGAGTTTGTAAACCTAAATATTTCAAGAAGTATTCTAATAGACCTTGTTAAGAATGTGTCTCAAGAGTCACTTTAACAAAAGAACTCCTTTACTCTGTCATCCTAGTAACAATAATTTTGTAAATAGTTTATTAAATAGAAAACATAGTTAGTTAATTGTTTTTAATAATATGAACTACCACCCTTTCCCCCCAACCAAAACAAGATATTGTCCTCATTGTTCTAAGGTAGAAAGATAGAGTATAGAAGACATCACCTAAAACACTAAACACTAACAAACCTGAAACATACTTAAACAAATATAAAAAATAACAAAATAAAGTAATATACTATTAAGAAAACCAAAAGACACAAGGATTCACAAACAAAGGCTCAAATCCAATTTAAGCTTTTTACGACTTTTCTTAGTTGACCAATTTATGCGACTCATGGAGTGATTAATTACAGGAGTGAAAGATTATAGTTGGTCAATTAATTATTCAGCAGTAGCAGCAAATATTATGATTTGTCATGCCAAAGATGTTAGAAATTTCTATTCCATAGCATGATCAAGAAAAGACAATAATTTATCATAAAAACCATTAACATTTAATAGACCTATGAGTTTATAGTGAATGTGCAGTTGGGCTAAAGAAGAAATATGAAAGATTGCTTCCAATGTGTCAGAT
>NW_011506033.1:0-2636 GCF_000495115.2 Populus euphratica
ATCAAACATGGTTTGGCATCTTGTTTTGTGAGCAAATATTTCAATGCTGCATGATCAGTGAAAGAATAACAAGTGATCCAACCAAATAAGACCTAAACTTGTCTAATGCAAAAACCACAACTAAGAGTTCTTTTTCAGTTGTAGTGTAATTCAATTGAGCATCATTCAAAGTCTTGCTAGCATAATATATGACATGAGGTTTCTTGTCTTTTCTTTGCCCTAAAACAGCCCCAACCGCAAAATCACTAGCATCACACATCAGTTCAAATGGTAAAGACCAATCAGGAGCTTGCATGATTGGTGCAGTTGTCAACAACCCTTTAAGCTTTTCAAAAGCTTCTTGACATTTTGATGTCCAATCAAATTGGACATCTTGTGACAACAAGTTACACAATGGTTTGGCAATAGTACTAAAAGAATGAATGAATCTTCGATAAAAACCAGCATGTCCTAAAAAGGATCTCACATCTTTCACAGTCCTAGGGGTAGGTAATTTTTGAATGATTTCCACTTTTGACTTATCTACCTCTATTCCTTTTGAAGAGACAATGTGACCTAAGATAATGCCATGTGTCACCATAAAATGACACTTCTCCCAATTGAGTACAAGATTGCTCTCTTCACATCTTTCAAGGACTTTTTCTAAATGCATTAGACATAACTCATAAGAATCCCCATAAACTGAAAAATCATCCATGAAAACTTCCAAAATTTTTTCCACTATGTCACTAAAGATACTCATCATACACCTTTGAAAAGTGGCTAGTGCATTACACAAACCAAAAGGCATTCTTCTATAAGCATAGGTACCAAAAGGACAAGTGAAAGTGGTTTTTTCTTGGTCTTCTAAAGAAATCTCAATTTGGTTGTAACCTGAGTATCCATCAAGAAAACAATAGAAAGCTCTTCCAGCTACTCTTTCAAGCACTTGGTCTAAAAATGGAAGCGGAAAATGGTCCTTCCTAGTCACCATGTTCAATTTATGATAATCAATGCACATACGCCATCCAGTTTGAATTCTAGTTGGTACCAACTCATTATTTTCATTCTTAACTACCGTCACTCCAGATTTTTTTGGGACAACTTGGGTTGGACTAACCCATTTTGAGTTTGCAATAGGGTAAATGATACCTGCGTCAAGTAGCTTAAGCACTTCACCTCTCACTACTTCCTTCATGTTTGGGTTCAATCATCTTTGCATTTGCCTCACAGATTTAGCCTCTTCTTCAAGATAGATTCTATGTGTACATAAAAGAGGGCTAATTCCTTTCAAGTCAGTAATTTTCCATCCAATTTCTTTCTTGTGTTTTCTCACCACTCTCAAAAGTTTTTGTTCTTGCTCTATGCTAAGTTTTGATGAGATCACAATAGGATATGATTCATCTTCCCCTAGAAATGCATACTTAAGATCACTCGGTAAAGGCTTCCTTTCTGGTTTATAAGGCTGGACAAGAGATGCCTCAACTTTCACATGGGGTGAAATCAAAGGCTCAAACGATAGGGTCCATTGACCTATTGACATAATAGGCATTGGATCTAGATAAGTCTCGAGTTCTCTTACTTCCTCATCAACATATTCCAAAGAACAAAATCTTTCATCATGAATTGAAGTTCTCTCCAATGGATCCTTGATCCACACTCTCTCAAAGTGTTCTTGACAAACTGTTTGGATCAAATCTACCTCTCTAATGTCCTCATGTTCCCCAATTTGTTTGGAGACATTGAATATGTTCATCTCCACAGTCATATTCCCAAAAGACAATTTCATCACCCCATTCCTACAGTTAATTAAGGCATTGGATGTAGTTAGGAAAGGTCTCCCTAAAATGACTGGGATGGGAGCATTAGAACCTTGAAATGGTGCGATGTCTAACACTACAAAATCAACAGGAAAGTAGAATTTATCTACTTGGACCAACACATCCTCAACAATACCCCTGGGAATCTTGATTGACCTATCAGCTAATTGAAGGGTGATTCGAGTGGGCTTGATTTCTCCTAAACCTAATTGTTCATAAACAGTGTAGGGTATTAAATTCACACTTGCTCCTAAATCCAAGAAAGCTTGATCTATCTTATGACTTCCAATAATGCATGAAATGGTAGGACAACCAGGATCTTTGTATTTGGGAGGGGTCTTAAATTGGACGATGGCACTAGCATGTTCAGTCAAAAAAGCTCTTTCTTTCACATTCAATCTCCTTTTGACTGTGCATAAATCCTTAAGAAACTTTGCATAAGATGGAACTTGTTTAATTGCATCAAGGAGTGGAATATTGACTTTCACTTGTTTGAACAATTCATAGATTTCTGAGTTCATAAGATCTTGTTTAGGTTTCCCTAACCTTTGTGGAAATGGTGCTCTAGGAACAAATTCTAAATCACTCATTTTGACTCCAATTTTTCTTGAATCATCTCCTTTCTCACTCATCTCTTTCTCATTTATCTCACCTTCTTTGTCACTCAAACTCTCATTTGTCACTTGTGTTTTGATTCCCTCTTCACTTTCCCTAGATTTCTCCTCTACAATACCTTTAGGAATCCTAAAACCTACACCTTTGTCAACCAAACCGGAACACTGTTCGGTAATTGGGTCATATCTGGAGCTATATATCTCAGATTTAGTTCTAATTTAT
>NW_011506034.1:0-2634 GCF_000495115.2 Populus euphratica
TCATTGCGGTGATTCTGCTGTTAGTGTTTTGTGATGGCATAAAGCTGATCAGTAGTTTTGCTTTGGCCTTTTAGACTTTCATGCCTAGTTATGGCTCCTCAAGCTAGTTCTGTTTGGTAGCTGTCAATATTTTTTTCTGTGGCTTGTTATATCGATCCATTCAAACTCTTTATCAGGCACACAACCACCTTCTGCCCTTCCTATAGCAGCATTGGTTCTCAATATTCTTGAATAGAAAACAAAAATATTGAGTCTGAATTAATGGCTTGGAGTTTCTAAACCTTGGTCATCAAAAAGGGTTAGAATTTTACTATATATTTTGTTGTGCATACTAAACTGAAAGCAAACATAAATAAAATACAAACAATCTGATTTACATGGTTTCCTAAAACTAGATACGTCCACAGAGACAGCAGATTGTATATTATTGAAAATATAATACAAATACTCAACTCAACCCAATATAATCTCACAAAACTCAATATTTTATTTTTACACTCGATATTTTTTTTAAATTTGTATTTTCTTACTCTCACAGTTGTACTTACTTGCACTCACCACATTTTCTCCACATTTTCTCTGCACGCACTTACACACTATATATATATATCACTCTCTTGTTTTTGTCTTTATTTATAGAAGAAAATGAAAATCTTGACAGTAATCCATGTACAATCTAATAAATATCAACTACTTACTATTAATTATAATAACAAATTCATGGTGGTTGAAAAAAAAATGATAAATTTGCTACATGTTTTGGTCAAAAAACTTAGATAAGAAAGCTACTGATATGGAAGGATGTTATAATTGAGGTGTTTTGATGGTATTACTTTATAAAACGGTTTGAGTACCATATAATTTTTTTATTTTTTTTTATTTAAGTTCTTTACAGTTAAAAAATGATCAGTATTCAGTACCAACACTTATATATTTACATTTTTATTATTATTTTTCCGTGAAGAATTGAATTGGGACGCTAGATTAAGATATTTTCATATTGAAGTGGGCCTCTAAAATCATCTAGGATTCAATGGTCAAATTGAAAGTCATGAGTTTTTTTGTACACACTTGTTTAGTAGTTGTTTATCTAGTTTCACTGGTATATAAATGAGTTAGCTGGATTTTCTGCCCGATTCACTAGTGAAAAATCCATGTACGACTGTCCATAACTTATTAACTCCATATACCTTTTCTTTAATTCCTCCTTTATGCAATGCAAACATGTTGGCTCTTTCGAGGTGTTTGTGATGAAATCGACGAGTATGCTAGCTAGACGGTTTTTGTTATCTGGATGATGAAATTGGCTCTTTTAGGGCATGCATCCATCTCTTAAATTGGGAGTCAGTCATTTCTCCTAAGTTTAGACGTGGTTCGGGTCTTCGTATGGCAAGAGATAATAACATTGTGATGTTGAGGAAAATTGTTTGGGCTCTTCTTTTTTTGAAAGATACTTATATTATTTAAACATTAAAGTCTGACAGAAATAATACAAAAGCTATACAATATTTTATTATAGCAAAAAATCATATATAGAATAAAGCACAATCTAAAAAAATAAAAACAAAAGAAACCATAAAATATTCATTCCAATGAGTTCAAAACTACATATTTCTTTGTAAAATAAAAAAATTAATCATTTAGGTGGTAGCGAAGTGGTAAAAACTTGAGATCAAGAGGTTTGCTTCCTTTGTAGTCTCAGGTTCGAGTTATTGATTGTTCATATGATGGTCACTGGAAGCTTATATGGTTGTTAACTTCAGGGCCCGTGGGATTAATCATGATACGCATAAGTTGACCCGAACACTCAAGTTAATGAAAAAAAAATAAAGAATAAAGTTTTTCATGATGAGAGAAGCTAGAGTTCAGAGAACGAAGGAGACTTTTCTTGATCAAAGAGAGTGAAGGTTCTTGATGAAGATAAAGTTCTTGAACGAGGGAGAAGAGGTTTTTTGTTAAGAGTTTGTTAATGAGATGGTAAGATCAGATAGGCTTATATATGTGTGTTTGTGGAGCAAAACAATAGAAGGGAACTTGAATATCGACAATTTCAGCATTGCAAATATAGGGCAATTTTTATATATGCAATGCAGTTTCAAGAACACGACAGACCGAGAATATTTATAAATAATAATAATAATAATAAAATTATGAGAGTTGAATTTTCGATATTGTAATTTTATGTACACGGTTTGAAGGTTCTGGCTAAATTACTCGTTTTTTTACAAAATAGCCTGGGCTCTCTTATGACTCTGACCAAATCTGACTTGACTCAAGGCTTACATAGCAAGCTGGTCGGGTCAACCAGTAGAGTGGTAGGTCAATATATTTTTTTACAAAAACAATATAGTTTGGATATTTAAAAAAAAATAATGTTTTTTTTAAATTAAATTATATCATTTTTAAATTTTTTTCTAAATAAAACGATGTTTAAAAAATATAATTCGAAATGAAACTCAGCTTCGGTTTGCTCACCTAAGTTAGATTTTATAACTTTGTCTTGGGTGCTTCTTAGGTAGAAAAATATAGTGGCAAATCTAAAACAGTCCCCCAACTATGCATGTAGTCTCCATTGATGAATCTCTATCTCTAAACTTTGTTTTCATCTCAATTAGATACCCATTAATCTTTCAT
>NW_011506036.1:0-2633 GCF_000495115.2 Populus euphratica
CATACATCTAGTGGAGGTATGTACAACCTTAGGGAAGATCATGACCTTCAAGCCAAGTTTGCATCTTTAGCTAAAAAAGCCGAGGCACTAGAATTGAAAAAGAGTGGTCAATTAAAATCTGTTGAAAACATTGTGTGTCAAATCTGTGAAACAAAGGAACACTCAACCAATGATTGTCCAACCTTGCCTTCTTTTAAGGAATGTCTCCATGAACAAGCCCATGCTTTAAACAATTTTCAAAGGGCCAACCACAACCCACACTCCCAAACATACAACCCTGGTTGGAGAAATCACCCAAATTTTAGTTGGAAGAGTGAGAACAACAATGCACAAACTTCACAACCACTGTTTCAAGCACACTATAATTTCCAAAATTCTCATGGATATGCACCTCCTTATGCTCTACCTCCTACAAGAAATTTTAAGGAAACTTTGTATGCATTTATTGAAAAGCAAGAGACAATCAACACTCAACTTGCTCAAAGCATAACAGATTTTAAGGATACTCTTGCAAAATTCACATCTGCTCTTAGTTTTCAAGAGAAAGGTAAGTTTCCATCTCAACCACAGCAAAATCCCAAGGGGCAATACAATGCAAATGCAAGTAGTTCTGGAAGTCAACACATGGATCAAGTCAAATTAGTCATCACTCTTCGCAATGGTAAGGTTATTAAAAAACCCACTCTTGAACCTTGTGAGAAAGATGATGAGTCAATCTCTGAGGGTAAGGAAGGGGTTGAATCTGAATATTGCAAGGAAAAGACTGATTCCCTGCCAACACTTCCATTTCCTCATGCCATGACCAATCAGGAAGAAATCGATGATGAAAAAGGCACCGAAAATGTTGATGCAGATCTTTTATCAAAAGTGACAACAGATTCGACACCCGACATCACACCAATCAATTATTACTTTCCTGATAAATCTCTACTTTCTCTTAGTTCAATGCCTTGGTTTGCTAAAAATATCAATTTTCTTGCTTCAGGATTTTTGCCAGCTCAGTGGAGTATTGAAGATACAAGAAAATTTTTGAGCAATGAGCAAAATTTTTGTTGGGATGACCCTTACTTATTCAATTATTGTCCTGATCAAATATTTAAAAAATACATTCTCGACAATGAGGTAAGTAATTTCATTAAATTTTGTCACTCTAAGGCATATGGGGATCATTTCTCATCAAAAAAGAGGATTGTAGAAATCTTACAAAGTGGATTTTACTGGCCCATCATATTCAAGGAGTCAGATGCATTCCGCAAAAACTGTGAAAATTGTCAGAAGGTGGGATTTATTTCAAAACACAGAGAGTCTTTAGATAATCTTCTATTGACTCTTAAATCTCATCATAGTCGAGATAAGCATCGTGTAATTCATGACTTATAAACCCATTTTCATAAAGAACATACTTGGCATAGTCTTGAGAATCTGACTAAGAAAGACCATGTTTGCCAGTTTTTAAGAAAACTGGATGGGAAGCCTATCCCCGACCCATAGAGGGCATTTAAGCCGTTCTTGGACGTAAAACCAAGGGAAGATGTGAGCCACAATCACAACTGCGATTTGAGTCTTAGCTCATAAAAATTTGTCTTTTGATTTTATAAATAGCATAATATTAGTTTTTGTTGTTTCTTATTTTTGTCTCAATGTGTTTCAAGTTTTGTCAGTATTCGTTATTTCAGGTGATATCTTCTATACTCTATCTTTCTACCTTAGAACATTGAGGACAATGTCTCATTTTGGTTGGGGGGAGAGGGTAGTAGTTGATAAAAAAAATTGTTTTTCATTTCATAAAGCATGTGCATAATTGTTGTTACTAGGATGGTAGAGTAAAGGAGTTCTTTTGTTAAAGTGACTTTTGAGACGCATCTTAGTAACCATTCTTAACAAGGTCTATTATAATACTTCCTGAAATATTCAGGTTTACAAACTCTCGTATTGTTACCACTTAATTCTGCTTATATACTTATTTAACATGTATTCTTAAACCTTAATTTACACACACACACTTTAACATATGATTGTGGGTTGCATATTGGATTATTACATTATTTATGTTCTTTTGTTAAAGGTAACAACTAAGGGAAAGGGATTGTATATAATTAAAAAAAAAAAAGAAAAACATGAAAAAAAAAGAAAAAAAAGAAAAAAAAATGATGATAATAAAAATGTAGATAAGTTTGGTTTCGTAGCCTCCCTAACCTAAGCAATTAAGCCCGAAGGGGTGTTTTAACACCTAATACCCTAAAGTCAACTGACTTGGGAGCTATTGGCCTAACGCTTGTTATATGGGTTGAGGAGAAAAGCTTAAGGGAATCAAACATTGCACTATCTACATATCAGTATCTGCGACCCGAGTTACTAAGCTCGTAGGGGTGTCTTAACACCTAATGCCCTAAGACCAACTGGTCTGGGAGTCATTAGCTAAAAGCTCGTTACATGGGTTAAAGATGCATAATGTTTTTAAATTATATGTATATATATTTTAAAAAAAAGGAAAAAAAAGAAAGAAAAAAAAGACAAAAATAATAATCCCAACCCAAGGAAGTTAACCTTAAACATTAGAACAAAAATTTTGTTTTCTTCCAAGAAAAGCCCCATAATCATGTGTTGATACATTGAACACAAAAGAAAGGTTT
>NW_011506038.1:0-2632 GCF_000495115.2 Populus euphratica
CTGTTGGTCTTGTCTAAAATACAAGACAATTTTCTTTTCATTAAAAAATTTCTATTTTATAGGGTTAAATCATAACTGTTCTAAGACCCATACTTATTTATTTCTTGAATATAGCTAAATCCTAATGATCAAACAACAAACTAATTATAATTGAATTTTTCATATTTTAACTAAATTTTAATGAATAATCCGGTTACGATATTTATTTTTGTATTTTTTAAAAAACATGATAAAAATTTGATTTTATTTTAAAAAAAAGTATACATGAAAACTTTTTAGGATTTAGTTGTGTGCATGAAAACCAAACATTTTTTTTGTTTTTGAAATGAAAGTTCTTTTTTTAATTTTTTTGAAATTCTGGAGAAAATCGAATATTTTTATATCGAGTCCGTATTTTATAGTATAAGTCCACAACTTAATATTATACAAAATTGTTAGAAAAACATGCGACGAACCCATAAATAATTTCAAAATAATCTTTTAAAAAATTATTATTATTATTATTATTATTATTATTATTATATATAGGATTGGGTTGGATCCAGGTTAACCATCTAGGTTGAGCTAAAACAAGTCCGGCCCAACATTACATGGTCATTAGTCTAGTTTAATGACCAAGTTTATTATTTGCATATGCTTGCAGAACAAGTTCTCGTTATGCATGCAAATGGTTAGGATTTTTTATAGTAAAAAAAGGAAAGAGAAGGTTATCTAATGTGGCTAGGTAGTGGTCATGCTGGCAAGGCTGATGTGAGGTTGGTGGCAACAAGGACATGACGAAGGAGGAGAGAAAAAGGTTAGCAAATAAAGTAGAAGATTTGGGATGCTGACTTTTTGTCTAGTTTGCACCTTAATTTCTTCTCCCTCAATGCCTAAAATTCACTCCATTTACATAGGATGGAAAAGTGATATTTTATCTTTATTAGGGATCAATTTTAACCCTTGATTCAAGCAGGAAAGATCTCACTTGTTGGCTCAAAGGTGCCATCATGTTTTGTAAAATTAGGTTGCTAAAGGCTGGTCAGATTGACCATTTTAAGGCAGCCTCTCGGTGGCTGTAGAGGTAATTAGTCAATAAAATTTACATTAAGGTGTATGATTTGTTCAGTTTGATTCAGAGATAAAGCATTAGATGCTCTGAAAATATATCTACCCAAGTAGCTTTTTTGAGCAAAAGGGAGGGGATGATGGATAGTAACCATATAACTATCTTTTTTGTTATTGTTTGGTTAAAACATTACCGTTTTAGTCAAAATAAATATGTTGTTTCATTTAAATGAAACGATAATTTTAACATTTTAGGGTTTTAATTTAAATACTTAATAAAGATTTAATTTAGTCATTTGACTTTTGATTTTTTTTAATTACATTCCTAATTGATTCAAACTTTTAATTTTATTCAGCTTTGCCCCTTTTGAACTTTAATATGAGCTTTGAATTTTAATGTCTTTTTTATTTTGGTCTTTGATTTTTGATTTATGCAAATTAACCCTCAATTGACTATTAAACTTTTCATTTCTTCAATTTCACCATTGTCTTCAACTGAATTAAGTCCTTGAAGTTTAACATCTTTTTTAAAAAAGATCCCTAATTGTGATTTTTTTTTAATTTGACCCTGAATTGACCCTAAACTTTAATTTTCTTGTAATTTACTACTAATTTTAATTAATTGACTTTGTAAAAATTAAGTTTGGTTCTTTAAAATTAAGCTCAATTTGGAGTTCCAAACTTTATTTTTCACCAATTAAGTCTCTAATAAAATTAATTTGACCCATTAAAAGTATAATTAAGTCCTTATTACTTTTAGTAGTTAAAAAAATGAATTTTGAAGAATAACTCAAAAATAAGTTTTGACAGTTACTCTTTCTTTACAATACTTGCAACAGAAAGTCTCATAAAAAAATTTAGGTAATGAGCTTGTAAAGAAAAAAAAGGAATGAGAGATAATGGACTTACCAGATAAAAAATAAGGGCTTGAAGGCGCACTTGAAAATAAAATAAATAGGGCTAGAATGCACATTATTTCAAATGATGAGAGCTCAAAGACGCGCTTGAAAGAAAAAAAAAAGTAAGGCTAAAAACGTATTATTTGATGTACGAGGGCTAAAAAGCATACTCGAAAGAAAAGACATAAGATTAGATAGCATACTATCTAATAGTTAGGGTTAAAAAGTGCATTAAAAAAGAAGAAGAGACAAAGCTCCAAAGCACACTATCTTAATGATGAGGACTCAAAGGCATACTTGAAGGAGATAAAGTTATAAAATTCACTAGCTAGAAGACAAAGGCTAAAAGGCACACTTAAAGGAAAGAGATATGGCTAAAAAGTAAATTATTTGGTATACGAGGGCTAGAAAACATACTCGAAAGAAAAGAGGGTGCTAGAAAGCGTATTATCTAAGCGATGAGAGCTCAAAGATGTATTCAAGGAAAGAGAGACAATGATAAGACCAGAATGCGTACTATCTCAAATAATAAGGGATCAGAGAAGCATTTGAAAAGACATAGGACTGTTAAACACACTATTTGGAAGAGGAGAACTCAAAAAAACACTTGAAAAAAGAAGAGATAAGGCTAAAAAACATATTATCTGAATATGAGGGCTTAAAAATGCACTCGAGGGAAATAAAGA
>NW_011506040.1:0-2632 GCF_000495115.2 Populus euphratica
TGAAGTTTGACCATGATTTCTTTGTGTAAAGAACCCCTTTTTCATTACATTGATCTCACAGCACTTAATTATCTAGTTTCAAAAAAAATCTTGGAAGAATTGGCTTTGCGCATGATTACAAGGAATGTATCATAAAATCCTCAAAGACGAAGTTTAAGCATTTCCCATTAAGAAGTGACCAAACCAAACAAACCCCAAAGCTAACCCTGAGATAAAACCTTATCCCTGATAGCATTTTAAATTGTATGGATAAATGGTTAGGTAATCATCTTTATAATCACTCACATGTTTTTCTTTTGAGATAAGAAGAAAAGGGAGAAGGAATTTGAGCAAATTACAAAGAGAGAGAGAGAGAGAGAGAGAGAGAAGAAGACTTGGATTTTTGAAAGTAAGAACCCAACTCTTGGGGGCAAAAAAAAAGTGAGAGAAGAAGATTTGTATCTTTGGAAGTCAGAACCCAACAATTGGGGGCAAAAAAAGAAAGAAAGAAAAATAGAGGAAAACGAATGAAGAAAGAAGGTGATGGTTTGATAATGCTTTAACACCGAGATAAGGATTCTTAAACAAGCTTCTCCAAATGCAACCTACGAGACAGTTTCACAAAGAACAAAAGATAAAAGAAGAGTGGTCTTAAGTTTTTAAACCTTCAAACATTGTTGAGCCTTAAAAGTATCCTTTTCTTTCATAGCCATATATGTAGCCTACATTACAAGCTTATAAAAGTCCTTTCTAATCAAGCGCACATAATTTGGGTTAATAAATGATGGACTTATAACTCACAAGACATAACAAATGAGTGATAATCCGCTTTTGTCCATGTAAGAAAAGGGCTAACATGAGACATTTTCCTTTTCTACACAACCTTTTCAAATAAGTATTTAAAACCTGTTGAAAAGATTAAACAGAAGGTCACTGATACGATCAAAGAGTTGATGTCTTATCTCAAGTGCAGAAGTGTCAAAGTAATAAATAACCCGGTAAGACCGGGGTCGAACCACAAAGAGGTTAACTATATAAATTATAAATAAAAACAACAACAACAACAACAATAATAAAAACAACAACAGCAATGATGGTGGTGGTGGTGGTGGTGAAGATGAGTTAAAGAAGACTTTGAGATGTAAAATTAATGTCAAGATTATACAATGATAAAAACAAATGTCAAGGTTAGAGGATACACTAATAGTATTAGAGATAAGTAAGGTATAAACTCTTTATTAATTATCAACATGATCATATTAATCATCTTATTTACATAACACCATACTTATAAATTTTATCAAGTATTCATGATGCTAACTTATAATGACAACAAATCAAGTTCCTCTTATAATAACGATGTCGGTCGAATACTACGAAGGATCAAGTATTTGATGTACCAATTGTTACACAACACAAATCTAGATTAACCATTTAACAAGTAAGGTATTAAGAATTAATAAGATAAAAATGATAAGACATGTTAATAGCAAATTGTTTAGGATATAAGCATTGAAGTCCATATTGAGTTTATATTTACTTATCCTAACACCATTAGTGAAACCTTTTCACCTTGACATAATTAACTTAGCTAGATAATTGATAATTGATGTAGTGGCCAACTATTGATTAGTGGACTTGGGGGACAACATTACTCAAGCACTTTGGATGGATGAATTGACATTGATGCAATCAGAATTTGGAAAAGTGTATGAAAGTTATTGGAAATTGTCTTTTCCTTCCACCCACCAAATTGCAAATTATTTGGATTACTACAGCTTAAGATATGTCTAAAATACTGAGTAGTGTTGCTGGTAGACGTGGTGGATAGCCTTCATACTCTTGTGTGGATGAAATCTCATTTGTACATCTGAGTTTGAGCAAGTTCTCTCATGAAAGTTGTTGGAAAGTTTCTTTTCCTCCCACCCCCTAAAGTTTAGATCATTTGGACTTCTAGAACTCCAGTTATGGATAAAACTTTGAGTCGTGTTTGGGCTGGATTGCAAGACAAATTCAGAATTATCTTTTATGGCCAAACTTTGAATTTAAAAATGGAAAATTTGGGTCTTTCCATACCATGAAAGTTGTAGACCTATTTGTTATCTTTCCAGCCATATAAATTAATATGAAATCCAAAATCTATAGTTTTAGATATGATCCGATGACTGAACAATGTTAAGAACATAAATAATGTAATAATCCAGTGTGCAACCCACAATCATATGTTAAAGTGTGTATGAAAATTAAAGTTTAAGAATATATTTTGAATGAGTATATGAGCAGAATTAAGAGATAACAATGCGAGAGTTTGTAAACTTGAATATTTCAAGAAGTATTTTAATAGACCTTGTTATTAATATTGCAAATAACCATTGAAAAATGTTAACCACGATTCGTCTGAAAAGTTAATAAAATTCCTCCTTACCCTGCCATCTTAGTAACAACAATTTGCAAATGGTTTATGAAAAAGAAAACAAGATATATATCTGCTTATTACTAGTCCCTAGTAATCAAATCGTTAAAATAAAAAAAAAATTTGCAAGTTCCCCAAACCAAGGTATTCATCATTTAACTTCTATTACTCTATCCAAGTAAACAAACTCTCATTAAATTTATATATATCTACTTCATATTGTTGAAACAAGATATGAAT
>NW_011506039.1:0-2632 GCF_000495115.2 Populus euphratica
TAAGGAGTTATTGATACTTCAAGTGCAAAATGATGATATAAAACCATGATAAAAATGCACTTTTAAGTACTAATCAATTAGTTCGGGTAGTGAAGTGTATACAGGAGTTGAGATGTGACTCATTTTTAGGAGAGCCTGATGCTGGGATAGTAGGTAGATGGTTACATTATGGAACAGATTCGGGTGATAGATGATTTACGAGTAAATTGTACCACTCACTGACTATCATATAGGGCACGATCATGGTGGGATACAATGCAATCTAGGAGGCCTGCAAGGTCTTGGACATGGACTGAATTTAGAGTTCGATTTGAGAACTAGTTTTACTCATCATATCATCAGAAGATGAAGGAGCAAAAGTTTCTAACTATGACACAAGAGGGTATGACAGTACTCTCCATGATCTTTTCATGTTTTCTCTATAGTTTGTTCCCACCAAACAATACATGATTGACAAACTATGGGATGAATTATGCCAGGATTTAAGACAAGGCTTAATAGCACTTAAATTTGGGACAACTAAAGAACTTATAGAGGCAACACAAACTCTTTAGGCAAGTAAAGTTGAAGGGCAACAAAGTCAGACAGAGGTGGGCAAAAAGAAGGATATTGACTTTTCCTCAAGTAGACCTCCTTTTTCTAAAAAGGGTAAGGGACAATTCAACCAGTTTAGGAGGAAGGGAGGAGTAGTGTCTAGGCTTATTCAGAGTACTAGTGCTGGGACTACTAGTAGACAACCATCTTTTCAAGGAGGTTCTGCTAGAAAGGCATCATGATTAAATGCCTTATCTTATCCCCATTGTGTTCGGTGTGAGCATATACATCTAGGAGATTGTTTAGTGTCACCAAGACGATGCTATGTTTGTAGAGCTCATGGGCATAGATGGCATGATTGCTCTTATTTAGGCAAAGGGTGTTACTACTGTGAAGGACAAGGACACATCCATAGAGATTGTCCATGGAGAGCTGAGTTCATACAAGGGCAAAGACAACAAACCCAAAGCTAGCAATAGTCTGTCACTATGGATAGACCGGGTAAACCAGCACAATCAAGGGCTAGTGGAAATAGAGGTTGGCCTAGGATGCAAGGTGATAACACCCAAGGCAAAGTATTTCATATGACACAAAAGGAGGTTAGAGTCGCCCTAAATGTAGTAGCAAGTACTTTATAGTTAAACTCATTACCTGTACGTACATACATTGATCGATCCTAGGGCTACACATTCATTTATGGCTAATAAAATTATAGGGAAAATAGGAAAGAGACCTAGCAGGGTGGAAAGAGGATTTATGATAAGTACTACTCTAAGTGAAGTTATAGTCATTAATGTAGTCTATAAGGGAATTGGGATTAATATAGATGAGCTCGAGTTAGGAGTAGATTTAATTCCCTTGGAATTACAAGATTTTGAAGTAATACTAGGTATGAATTGGTTAAGTGTATATAAGGCTCAAATGGACTTCTTCGCGAAAACAGTGACTCTCCAAGGACCGAATGGAAAGAGAGTGATTTTTAGAGGGGAAACAAATGTTATACCGAATTGCATCATCTTGGTTATGACTGTACGGAGGATGGTTAAAAAGAGATGTGAAGCTTACCTTGCTTATGTGTTTGATTCAAAAGATAAACCTGGAGAGTTGACAAACATCCCTATAGTGAGAGAATTTATAAACATGTTTCTAGATGAACTACCAAGGTTACCACTAGATAGGGAAATGGAAGTTTCCATTAATGTACTACCCAAAACCATACCTATTGCTCAACCACCATATAGAATGGTGCTTGCCAAATTAGCCAAGTTGGATATTCAGCTACAAGAATTACTGGATAGAGGATTTATCGATCTAAGTAATTCCCCTTAGGGAGCTCTAGTATTATTTATAAAGAAAAAAGATGGGACTCTTAGACTCTGTATTGATTACAAATAACTAAATAAAGTAATAATAAAAAATAAATATCTACTCCTGTTGATAGATGATTTGTTTGATTAATTTAAGGGAGCCAAGTTGTTTTCGAAGATAGATCTTAGATATAGGTACTATCAATTAAGAATAAAGGAACAAGATGTAGTAAAGACTGCATTTGAGACTCGATATGGATATTATGAGTTTTTAGTATTGTCATTTGGGCTAACAAATGCATCGATAGTGTTTATAGATTTAATGAATCGAGTTTTTTGACCTTGTCAAGATAAGTTTGTTGTAGTATTCATAGAAGACATTTTGGTCTATTCCAATTCATATTTGAAACATGAACAACATTTGGAACAAGTGCTAACAACCTCAAGGGAGCATAAATTGTATGCCAAAATAAGTAAGTGTGAGTTTTGGTTGAAAGAAGTAGTTTAAAAAAAAGGTTAAATAAATAATATTTGTGTTAAAGTGTATGCGCAGGAAAAAGGCATTTAAGGATATGGAAGGAATTTTTCAAAATGTTTAACATATATATATATATATATATGTATGTATGTATGTATGTATGTATGAGAGCAAGTGAATATGTGCTGCAAGGAAAAAAAGAACAAAACTTGCTTTCCAAATAGAAAAAAGCATTCGGCCAGGAGACCGCCAAATCTAAGCTAAAGAAAATTTCTCAATTCAAAAGTGTTAAAACTTTGGCTATGGTTAGGTA
>NW_011506225.1:0-2404 GCF_000495115.2 Populus euphratica
TATCTACATTTTTATTATCATCATTTTTTCTTTTTTTCTTTTTTTTCTTTTTTTTTCATGTTTTTTTTTCTTAATTATATACAATCCCTTTCCTTTAGTTGTTACCTTTAACAAAAGAACATAAATAATGTAATAATCCAATATGCAACCCACAATCATATGTTAAAGTGTGTGTGTGTGTAAATTAAGGCTTAAGAATACATGTTAAATAAGTTTATGAGCAGAATTAAGTGGTAACAATACGAGAGGTTGTAAACCTGAATATTTCAGGAAGTATTATAATAGACCTTGTTAAGAATGATTACTAAGATGCGTCTCAAGAGTCACTTTAACAAAAGAACTCCTTTACTCTGCCATCCTAGTAACAACAATTATGCACATGCTTTATGAAATGAAAAACAAATTTTTTTTTTTTATCAACTACTACCCTCTCCCCCCAACCAAAACGAGACATTGTCCTCAATGTTCTAAGGTAGAAAGGTAGAGTATAGAAGATATCACCTGAAATAACGAACACCGACAAACCTGAAACACACTAAAACAAAAATAAGAAATAAAAAAACACAATAATAAAACCAAAAGACACAAGTTTTTACAAACAAAAAAAAAATCAAATCGCAGTTATGAATGTGGCTCACATCTTCCCTTGGTTTTACGTCTAAGAACAGCTTAAACGCCCTCAATGGGTCGGGGATAGGCTTCCCATCTAGTTTTCTTAAAAACTAGCAAACATGGTCTTTTTTAGTCAGATTCCCAAGACTAAGTCAAGTATGTTCTTTATAAAAATGGGTTCATAAGTCATGAACACGATGCTTATCTCGACTATGATGAGACTTAAGAGTCAATAGAAGATTATCTAAAGACTCTCTGTGTTTTGAAATAAAGCCCACCTTTTGACAATTTTCACAGTATTTGCGGAATGCATCTGACTCCTTGAATATGATGGGCCAGTAAAATTCACTTTGTAAGATTTCTACAATCCTCTTTTTTGATGAGAAATGATCCCCACATGCCTTAGAGTAACAAAATTTAATGAAATTACTTACCTCATTGTCGAGAATAAATTTTTGAAATATTTGATCAGGACCATAATTGAATAAGTAAGGGTCATCCCAATAAAAATTTTGCTCGTTGCTCAAAAATTTTCTTTTGTCTTCAATACTCCAATGAGTTGGCAAAAATCCTGAAGCAAGAAAATTGATATTTTTAGCAAACCAAGGCATTGAATTAAGAGAAAGTAGAGATTTATCAGGAAAGCAATCATCGATTGGTGTGATGTCGGGTGTCGAATTTGTTGTCACTTTTGATAAAAGATTCGCATCAACCTTTTCGATGCCTTTTTCATCCTCGATTTCTTCCTGATTGGTCATGGCATGAGGAAATGAAAGTGCTGGCAGGGAATCAGTCTTTTCCTTGCAATATTCAGATTCAACCCCTTCCTTACCCTTAGAGATTGACTCATCATCTTTCTCACAAGGTTCAAGAGTGGGTTTTTTAATAACCTTACCATTGCGAAGAGTAATGACTGATTTGACTTGATCCATGTGTTGACTTCCATAACTACTTACATTTGCATCGTATTGCCCCTTGAGATTTTGTTGTGGTTGAGATGGAAACTTACCTTGCTCTTGAAAACTGAGAGCAAATGTGAATTTTGCAAGAGTGTCTTTAAAATCTGTTATGCTTTGAGTAAGTTGAGTGTTGATTGTCTCTTGCTTTTCAATGAATGCATACAAAGTTTCCTCAAAATTACTTCTAAGAGGTGGAGCATAAGAAGGTGCATATCCATAAGAATTTTGGAAATTATGGTGTGCTTGAAACTGTGGTTGTGAAGTTTGTGCATTATCACTCTTCCAACTGAAATTTTGGTGATTTCTCCAACCAGGGTTGTATGTTTGCAAATATGGGTTATGATTGGGCCTTTCGAAACCGTTTAAAGCATAGGCTTGTTCATGGAGACATTCCTTAAAAGAAGGCATGGTTGGACAGTTACTAGTTGAGTGTTCATTTGTTTCACATATTTGACATACAATGTTTTCAATAGATTTAAATTGACCACTCTTTTTCAATTCTAGTGCCTTGACTTTTCTAGCTAAACATGCAAACTTGGCTTGAAGGTCATGATCTTCCCTAAGGTTGTACATACCTCCACTAGATGTATGAGGTTGAGTTTTACTCGGTGCCTTATAAGTACCCGCGGTGTCCCAATTTTGAGCATTTTCAGCTAGCAAGTCTAAGTACTCCATTGCTTCCTCAGGGTCTTTATCTTCAAAAGTTCCATTGCACATCAATTCAACCATTTGCCTATCTTTAGGTGTTAACCCTTCATAGAAATGTGAAACCAATCTCCATGTTTCACAACCATGATGAGGGCAAGTTCTAAGCAAGTCTCGATACCTATCCC
>NW_011506042.1:0-2631 GCF_000495115.2 Populus euphratica
CTTTTTCAATTCTAGTGCCTCAACTTTTCTAGCTAAAGATGTAAACTTGGCTTGGAGGTCATGATCTTCTCTAAGGTTGTACATACCTTCACTAAATGTATGAGGTTGAGTTTACTCGATGCCTTATAAGTATCCGTGATGTCCCAATTTTGAGCATTTTCAGCTAACAAGTCTAAGTACTCTATTGCTTCATCAAGGTCTTTATCTTCAAAAGTTCCATTGCACATCAATTTAACCATTTGCTTATCTATAGGTGTTAACCCTTTATAAAAATGTGAAACCAATCTCCATGTTTTAAAACCATGATGAGGGCAAGTATTAAGCTAGTCTTAATACCCATCCCAATATTGGTAAAATGTTTCTCCTGGTTTTTGAGTGAAAGTGGTGATTTGTATTTTGAAAGAGTTTGTTCAGTGAAATGGAAAAAACTTCTTTAAAAACTGCTCTTGCATTTTATCCCAAGCACGAATGGATCCTGGTCTCAAATTTTATAGCCATATTTTAGCTTTATCTTTTAATGAAAAAGGAAAAAGCTTTAATTTGATGGTGTTCATGCTACAATTTAAGTCATTATAGGTGTTACAGACCTCCTCAAATTTCCTTAAATGCAAATATGGATTTTTTAAATCTAAGCCATGAAAAGAAGGTAAAAGTTGAATAATCTCTGACTTAAAATTAAAATGAGATGCATTAGGAGGAAAAACTATGCATGATGGTGCACTTGTTCTTGTGGGATTCATGTGGTCTTTAAGTGTTCTAATACTGTTATTTTCATTATTCTCATCATGAAGTGATTGATTATCTTCTTCGGTCATGTTTTCTGAAAATGATGAGGATACCCTACAAAGTCTACCACTTAATGTACGTGATAACACTCTCATGCACGTGTAGGAATAAAATAAAAGGAAGAAGAAAACAAAAGAAGAAGAAACAAGAGAAAAGAAACAAAGTTATATACAAGAAAAATGAAAAGACAAAATAAAATAAATACTATAATTTGTACAAGAACTTACCTCCTTGGCAACGGTGCCAAAAACTTGACACGACTAAAGATTGATGTCTTCTTTCAAGTGCAGGAGTGTCGAAATAATAAATAACCCGGTAAGACCGGGGTTGAACCACAGGGAGGTTAATTGTATAAATTATAAATGACAATAATACAACAACAACAATAATAGTAGTAATACTAATACTAATAATAATAATAATAATAAAGAAAAAGATGGAGAAGAAGAAGAAGAAGATGAGAACTCTGAGATGGAATATTATTGTAAGGATTAAATAATGATAATAATAAATGTCAAGGTTAGAGGTTCCACTAATGGTATATCAAACAAATATAGTATAAACTCTTATTATTCAATTGGAAACCACACATAAATGAGGTTCCAATCAGATTATAAATTGTTAACATGATCACATTAGTTATCTTATTCGATTAATGTTAATACTTGTAAATCTCGTCAGGCATTCATGATTATAACTTATTTTAACAAGAAATCAAGTTCTTTTCATAGCTCAGGTGTTGGTAATACCATACAACATGGGCTATGAGAGTGCCAAGTATTTGTTGTAACAAGTGTTATACAACATAAATCTAGATTAGTCATTTAACAAGTAAAGTAGTAAAGAGTGAACAAGATAACAAATATAAAACATGTTAGTATCAAACATTAAAGTCCATATTAAGTTTACATTATACTTATTCTTACACCATTAGTGTAACCTTTTCACCTTGACATAATAAACTTAGCTAAACATAATGAAAGAAAAATAAATAAATAAATAAAATAAGAACATAAATAAGATAAAAGTTAACTAAATAAAGGAGAGGAATTCAAAGGCATAAACTTGATATTAATGAAAGAAAAACTTAAGCATTACAAAATACAAAGAGAGAAAGCAAGAGCATGATTTTGATTTGGAAACCAAGATGCCTAAATGCAGGGTAAATGCCTCCTTTTATAGGCCAAAATTGAAAACTATTGATTTGATGACTAATTGATGAGTGGGTAGCCAACTCTTGACTTGGTGACAATCCTTATCTTCTCTTGTCTACCCAAAACATCATTGATAACGTCAAAATTGGGACCATTTCAAAACATGAAAGTTGTAGAAGGCTTTCTTGTGTAAAAAATTGAGGACATTTGGACTTTTAAAACTCCAGATATGGACCAAATACTGGACAGTGCTCGGGCTAGAGGACAGATTCGGACTTCTTTATTGTTGCTACAATTTCGACTTGAAAATGACCTTTTTAAATCTTGGTCTCCATATAACAGTTGTAAGCCTATGTCTTACCTTTCCATCCATATAAAGTAGACCTAAATCTGAGATCTATAGCTCCAGATATGACCTAATTACTGAAGAATGTTCAGGTTTGGACTACACCGACATCTCTTTTTTAAGTTTGGCCATCTCTTTGTCCTTTCAATTTCAGTTCTTAAATTCATCAATCAATCCTTTTATTTATGTGATATGCGTACATTTAAAATGAACATTTACCATAAATTAAAGGTATCTTATATTATTAGATATATTATTATATAACATGCTTTAGTTAAGGAGTTATTGATACTTCAAGTGCAAAATGATAACATAAAACCTTGATAAAAAATTTATGTGCTTTGA
>NW_011506094.1:0-2578 GCF_000495115.2 Populus euphratica
AAGATAAAAGTTAGCTAAGTAAATGAAAGGAAATGAAAGGCATAAACTTGATATTAATGAAAACAAAGCATAAACATTACAAAAAATATAAAGAGAGAAAGTCAGAGCATGATCTTGATCTGGAAACCAAGTTGCCTAAATGCATGGCAAATGCCTCTTTTTATAGGCCAAAACTGGGAACTATTGATTTGATGACTAATTGATGAGTAGGTGGCCAACTCTTGACTTAGTGACAATCCTTATCTTCTCTTGTCTGCCCAAAAAGTTATTGATAACGTCAAAATTAGAGCCACTTGAAAACATGAAAGTTGTAGGAAATTGTCTCAGCTTTCTTGTGTAAAACTTCAGCTCATTTGGACTTCTAGAACTCCAGATATGAGCCAAATACTAAACAGTGCTCGAGCTAGAAGACAGATTCGGGCTTCTTTGTTGTTGCTACAATTTGGACTTGAAAATGGCCTTTTTAGATCTTGGGCTCCATATAAAAGTTGTAGGCCTATGTCTTACCTTTCTTTCCATATAAAATAAACTCAAATCTGAGATTTATAGCTCCAGATATGACTCAATTACCAAACAGTGTTCTGGTTTGGATTGCACCGACATCTCTGTTCTTAGTTTGACCATCTCTTTGTCCTTTTAATTTTAATTCTTAAATTCATCATTCAATCCTTTCATTTATGTGATAGGCCTGCATTTAAAATGAACATTTACCACAAATTAAAGGTATCTTATATTATTAGATGTATTATTGAACATTTACCATAAATTAAAGGTATCTTATATTATTAGATATATTATTATAAAACATGCTTTAGTTAAGGAGTTATTGATACTTCAAGTGCAAAATGATGATATAAAACCTTGATAAAAATACACTTTTAAGTATCAATCACACCCCCCCAACTAGCTTATTACTAGTCCCTAGTAATCAAAACGTTAAAGTAGAAAAATACTTTGCAAATTCCACAAAGCAAGGTAGTCATCATTTAACTTCCATTAATCTATCTAGATAAATAAACTCTCGTTAAATTTATATACCTGCTCAATACCTCTTAACAAGATATTCATAAACCTTTCTTTTATGCTCAATGTATCAACATATAATTATGAGGCTTTTCTTGGAAGAAAACAAAATTTTTGTTCTAATATTTAAGGTTAACTTCCTTGGGTTGGGATTATTATTTTTGTCTTTTTTTTTAATATATATACATATAATTTAAAACACCATGCATCTTTAACCCATATAACGAGCTTTCAGCTAATGACTCCCAGACCAGATGGTCTTAGGGCATTAGGTGTTGAGACACCCCTACGAGCTTAGTAACTCGGGTCGTAGATACTGATATGTAGATAGTGCAATGTTTGATTCCCTTAAGCTTTTCTCCTCAACCCATGTAACAAGTGTTGGGCCAATAGCTCCCAAGTCAGTTGACTTTAGGGTATTAGGTGTTAAAACACCCCTTCGGGCTTAATTGCTTAGGTTAGGGAGACTACGAAACCAAACTTATCTACATTTTTATTATTATCATTTTTTTCTTTTTTTTATTTTTCTTCTTTTTTTTTAATTATATACCATCCTTTTCCCTTAGTTGTTACCTTTAACAAAAAAACATAAATAATATAATAATCCAATATGCAACCCACAATCATATGTTTAAAGTGTGTGTGTGTAAATTAAGGTTTAAGAATACAAGTTAAATAAGTATATGAGCATAATTAAGTGATAACAATGCGAGAGTTTGTAAATCTGAATATTTCAAGAAGTATTATGATAGACCTTGTTACGAATGATTACTAAGATGCGTCTCAAGAGTCATAAAAAGTTCTCCTTACTCTGCCATCATAGTAACAACAATTTTGCACATGCTTTATGACATAGAAAACACAGTTAATTTTTTTTTTTTAGCTACTACCCTCTCCCCCCAACTAAAGCGAGACATTGTCCTCAATGTTTAAAGGTAGAAAGATAGAGTATAGAAGATATCACCTGAAAGAACGAATACTGACAAACCTGAAACACACTGAAACAAATATAAGAAACAACAAAACACAATCATAAAACCAAAAGACACAAAGATTCACAAATGAAGGCTTAAATCCAATCTAAGCTTTTTACGGCTTTCCTTAGTTGACCAATTTATGGGACTCATGGAAGGATCAATTACAGGAATGAAAGATTGTAGTTGGTCAATCAATTGTTCAGCAGTAACAGCAGAGATTATGATTTGTCGTGCAGAAGATGTTAGAAATTCCTGTTCCATAGCATGATCAAGAAAAGACAACAACTTATCATAATAACCATTAACATTTAACAAACCTATGGGTTTATGGTGAATGTACAGTTGGGCCCAAGAGGAAATATGAAAGATCTCTTCCAATGTGCCTAGACCACCTGGTAAAGCAATGAAGGCATCAACATGGTTAAACATTGCATTCATTCGAGCTGACATTGTGGAGACCTGAAGTTCCCCTCCAATTGTTTTTCCAATGATATCCCCTTGTGCTAAAGCTTCGGGGACGACTCCCATAACTTGACTACCACCTAAAAATGCAGTTATTGACATATCTCCCATTAACA
>NW_011506090.1:0-2583 GCF_000495115.2 Populus euphratica
ATTTCAAAGATTCATTCCCGACAATGAGATAAGTAGTGTCATTAAACTTTGTCATTCTGAAGCATGTGGCAGTTATTTCTCGTCAAAAACGACAGCTATAAAAAGTAAATAAATAAAAAAATAAAGAGAGAGAGAGTGTGTGTGTGAGACTTCAGTTGGCCTACATATATGTGGTATAATTGCCTTTCTAATTTCTCATCTATAAAATCCTCTCTTCCTTCCTTTCATTTCTACTCAACCCATACATTCAACAAATACAAAAGTGTGTAGAAATGGCAAGTTCCTCAGGTCATCATAAAAGAAATATTTGTGTTTTTGGTGGATCTAGTCTTGGGAAAGAAAAGAAGTTTTTAGAATCAGCCAATCATCTTGGTCAAGTGCTAGCTGAGAGAAAGATTCATTTAGTGTATGGGGAAAGCAGTCTTGGGTTAATGGGAGGTGTGTCAATAGGTGCATTTTTAGGAGGTAGTTAAGTTTTGGGGGTCGTCCCCGAAGCTTTAGCACAAAGGGACATCATTGGAAAAACAATTGGAGAGGAACTTCAGGTCGCAACATTGTCAGCTCCAATGAATGCAATGTTTAACCATGTTGATGCCTTCATTGCTTTACCAGGTGGTCGAGGCACATTGGAAGAGATCTTTCATATTTCCTCTTGGGCCCAACTACACATTCACCATAAACCCATAGGTTTGTTAAATGTTAATGGTTATTATGATAAGTTGTTGTCTTTTCTTGATCATGCTATGGAACAGAAATTTCTAACATCTTCTGCATGACAAATCATAATTTCTGCTGCTACTACTGAACAATTGATTGACCAACTACAATCTTTCATTCCTGTAATTGATCCCTCTATGAATCGCATAAATTGGTCATATAAGGAAAGCCGTAAAAAACTTAGATTAGATTGGAGTCTTCATTTGTAATCTTTGTGTCTTTTGGTTTTATTTTTGTGTTTTGTTGTTGCTTATATTTGTTTCAGTGTGTTTCAGGTTTGTCAGTGTTCGTTATTTCAAGTGATATCTTCTATACTCTATCTTTCTACCTTTAAACATTGAGGACAATGTCTTGTTTTAGTTGAGGGGAGAGGGTAGTAGCTAAAAAAAAAACTGTGTTTTCTATTTCATAAAGCATGTGCAAAATTGTTGTTACTATGATGGCAGGGTAAGGAGAACTTTTATGACTCTTGAGATGCATCTTAGTAGTCATTCGTAACAAGGTGATTGTGCATCAAAAGTGTCATTAAGTCTCTTATTTTACATATGTTTTTATTTTTTTTATTTGGTTTTTTTTATAATAATTGATGTGTTTTTCAGTAATGAAGTTTGTTTTAATGTTTTGATAGGTTTTTGGAGCTTAAATGAATTAATTCAGAAAATTCAACGTCAGAATTCAGAACAAAGAATTGAAGAGACATTTAGTTGAAGATTGAAGCAAATCTTGGTTCAAATAAGTGCTCCAAATTTGTCCCAAAAATCAATTCTATTCCAATTCTAGAAAAGAATATCATATGATCTATTTTAAGCCCAAACTTGCCTTATGTTGTGTGCAAACTTCAACCATTAAACACTCAAGGTTTCAATGTCAATTTTAGCCCAAATAATAGGTATATTTGTATACTTATTTGATGCTTAAATTCAGCCCCAAATAAGACCCAAATCAACCTTCAAATCAGCTCAAACACAATCCATGATCTTACATGTCCACACAACAATAATTGATTTATTTTGGGTAATCCATTGATCCAAGAAGGCAAGCACATGGATGGAAAGCTGGAGGGGATATTTTTACATTATTTTGGGTCAAAAAGAAGAAAGAGATAGCTCATAAATGAGGAAGAAAAACGTGCACCAAAGTGGTTGTAAAGATGTCCTGATTTGATTTTTCAGAATACCTTTTGGTGTTTTGCCCATAACTTTTGATTCAAGTGTCCAAATGAGCTGTTCTTTAATGATCTGGAAAGGTAACAGAATTTCCTATAAATATGTGTCTAATAGACATCTCTAGAAAAAGCTTCTAAGGGGGTATAAATTGCTGTCCAAAGTTAGCATTAGATTTGTATCCGAATTTTTACTGAAATTGTATTGTGTTCTTCTTTATAGATTTCGGTTCTTTAGCTTGTAAAATTTATTATTTCAGTTTAATTCAAGTTATTTCATGTTTATTAAAGTGTTCTTATATATAATCATGGTTGGCTAATCTCTTTCTTGGATCCAAATCAAGGACGATGGTGGTTGAGGTGAGTTCTTTAAGATATGAATGAATCTTAATGTTTATCTTCTCATTTTCTTCATGAATGTTTTATTATTGCAAAGAAATTTTAGAAATTATTTAGGTAATGTTATAATCTTGAATTTTTATGCACAAACTTTAGTTTTGGTATAGAGATTGCTTGATTCAATGTCTTACTTAATATGAAAGTACTTGTTCATTCTTAAGCAATAATCAATCTTTATCCTTTTAAACTTCATTGTAATATCTTACGATCTAATATCACCATCGTTGATATTAGGTTGAGTTATCTTATATATCTTGAAGAAATCACCAATACATCACCATTAAAATTGATTTGGACCAAGACTT
>NW_011500502.1:0-195 GCF_000495115.2 Populus euphratica
GAACAGTGCTTGGGCTGGAAGATAGATTCGGGTTTCTTTGTTGTTGCTACAATTTAGACTGGAAATGGCCTTTTTAGATCTTGGGATCCATATGAAAGTTGGAGGTCTATGTCTTACATTTCCATTCATACAAAATTGGACCTAAATCTGAGATCTACAGCTCTAGATATGACCCAATTACCGAACAGTGTTCCG
>NW_011500502.1:357-664 GCF_000495115.2 Populus euphratica
TATTAGAATTAGATATCTTATTATAAAACATGCTTTAGTTAAGGAGTTATTGATACTTCAAGTGCAAAATGATGATATAAAACCTTGATAAGAATACACTTTTAAGTATCAATCAGAAAGCTAAGACATAGGCCTAAAACTTTCATGTAGAAGAAAAGACTCAATTCTGCTATTTGGAAGCCTGAATCTTAGCAACAACGTAAAAGTTTAAATTTGTCCTGTTATCCAAATACTGTCCAGCGTTGAGCCCATATCTTAAGTTCTAGAAGTCCAAATAACCTCAATTTTTTTTCCTGAAAAGCTGAGA